>NC_090735.1:109769848-109939848 GCF_036898095.1 Palaemon carinicauda
ATATATTATGCTTGTACCTTCGCTCTCCCCTCGCACTAAAAAGAACCTGAAATAACATGTGTTTTTCTCACCGTTAACTGTTCACCGATGAGGTGTGGTTGAACAGGAAATTTCCTTTTGCATTGAACCTGAAATAATGTGTCTGTTTTTCTCACCGTTAACTGTTAACCGGTGCGGTGTCGGTTGAACAGGAAATTTCCTGTTGCATTGAGCTTTTATATATAAAGGAGAGTGTTCTGTAATAAAGTTACTCAGTTGCTTTCATCCTGTCTTTGAGTCACAACCTTCTCTCGGCTCATCACAAATGTGAATCAAAACTTATTTACCAACCTATATTTCACCATCAGATATATGCTTCGTAAATAAACAATGTGAAAGAATAAATATATTATAAAGTATCGTCATGGTAAGTCTAAACTTTCCTGCGGGCACCAGAACCTCGTCTACCGAAAGCACTCCCGTAACAACAGCAGACTCCTCACTCGTCTGCGTAGGCACGATGCAATTGGGTTTATTAATACCAGACTCATGGGGAACAGCAATGGGTTGTTTCCCCGCAACGGACTTACCTCGTCCCCTACTCTGGGTAGGGAAAGGGGAAGGGGAACCGCTCTCCGAAGGAGCTGAAGGAGACTCTATCGGAAAACTGAGACCAGGTTTCCTCGGTGACCGCTTCGATGCCTTCTTCTTTTTGGTGCCGTGCAACGTCCATTGAAGTTCCGGCCAGGACTCACACTCCGGACACGTGGGAGCAGGCGAGCACACTCTGCCGACACGTGGTGCACAACGTGTGCGGATCGATGTTCACCTTAGAGAGCCATGCCCCGCATGACTTACCGGCCTTGGCACCGGGACAGCGTTTGGATTCCATGAGGGTAACCACATGCAACCCAAGTAACACAAGGAAGGGATAAGAACGGGAAAACACAAAGGGAACATGTGGAACACAATGGTTGGGTCGAACGGGATGTGAGAGAGCGGCGAAATGTGAACTACGCCGCGACCAGATGCTTACTGACGACAAAGACCCAGTAGCGCACCCTGACCCCGGGGTCGCCTCAGGGCACGTATCCATCCACCACGGAGGGACCCGACAAGTGAAAACGGAGATAGGGGGGACTGCGCAAAATTCTTGGTCGGATAGGGAGGAGATCCCAGATACTCCTAAGAAAGTAGTTCGAGGTAAGTATTCCGTGTTGGAACAACATGGAATTAATAAAACTCAATATTTGTGAAAACTTATGGGGAGGTAAAAGAAAAGCTTGCAGCGGCCTGGTGGGAAAAAAATCTCTTCTGACTGTCATAGACGCATGCTTTTTTTCGTAATATAGTTCGGCCTATTCCTTTCAGTTTAAATAGTCTTGCATTGTCTCTCTTTGTAATAGTGTGCTCAGTATTTTCCCACATTCCTGTTCCTCACCTAATATCTATCTATTTTCCCCGATATCCCTTCTTTCATATATGGGATATCCGCACTACAAATTCCTTATTTCTTATCCTCTGTGGAAAGTGTTGGCTTGAAGGGAAGCACGTGCTAGTCTCATTAAAATAGTGTAGAGGCGGGTATAAAAAAAAAAATACTATACTTAATTTCATTTGATATAATGTGAGTTACTAAACAGGTTTACAGAATAGGCTACACTTGCTACACAGCATAAAATTTATTTTGTTATCATTATTTACATACATACTGACGTAAGGTACAAAACATAAGGAATCGTAGTGCGGATATCCCATATATGAAAGAAGGGATATCGGGGAAAATAGATAGATATTAGGTGAGGAACAGGAATGTGGGAAAATGCTAAGCAAAATATTACGAAGAGAGACAATGCAAGACTATTTAAACAGAAAGGAATAGGCCGAACTATATTACGAAAAAAAACATGCATCTATGACAGTCAGAAGGGATTGTTTTCTCGCCAGGCCGCTGCAGGCTGTTCTTTTACCTCCCCATAAGTTTTCACAAATATCGAGTTTTATTAATTCCATGTTTTTGGTAAATTCTGGTATTCAAATAAAGTTTATAATAACATGTTTAACTTATGCTGAGTGTAGTTTATCCCAATTTTTATTAAAATATGTGAAAAATTACAAAATTACAAAGCGTGAATTCGAAAATAAGCTGGTGTCGTTGACTTCGGCGGATTGTGTTATTAAATTTAGACTTACCATGACGATACTTTATAATATATTCATTCTTTCACATTGTTTATTGACAAAACATATACTGTATCTGATGGAGAAATATAGGTTAGTAAATAAGTTTTGATTCACATTACTTGGTAATTATTTGAGAACAATGAAGGTGTTCGGACAAAAATACTTCCGACCAATCAGGTATCAGGAAGCTTTCCGAGCTAAAATGGCACCCATGTGAGTTGGTGCAAATATGCACCGCTAAAAAAAATAGACAATAGGAGATAGCCTTTCTTCTGGCTACAGTTAATCCTTTTGACCAAGGGAGGACTGCACTGATCTTGGGAGGTTTCTGGGTGCCTAATACTTGGTCTAGAACCATGTCCTTGCCTTCCTGTGGAGCAGTACCAGGATTTGACAGGTTGTTAAAGGATCTCATGCAAGCAAGGACTTGCCAGAAGGCATGTTCTGACTCCTTTCGCTCCACCTCGTAGTGGAACTTTGGTCTCACCGCCTTTGAAAGATATTTCTCATCAGTGTCTGGGAAATCATCTATCTCCAAGCTTTCCTCCATAGTAGCCTGGGGTAGGTCAAGGTCATCAATTGAGACTTGAGAAGGAACCTCAGCAGGAGATTCCTAAGCCAGTTCCTGCCTTTGAGCTTTCCTTGTCTTAAGAGTTTTTAGGAACCTTTTTATAGTTCTTAGACTCTCCTTGGAGGGAAGTGCTTCTCTGAGATGGAAGTTTTAGAGGGAGCTTGCGGTTCCTTAGATTTCTGAGGCTCAGGACCAGGAACCTGCTTCTCCTCAGGTGGAACGGAGACCGGATGTTGGTCTGGTGGAACAGCTCCGATATGCAGAGGCTGGAAAGGGTGAATAGAGATCTCTCTGGGAGAGCCTATGTCCCTACTTGTGCAGGGTTGGGTGATGTCCACGTGAGGTGGAGTGACACGCGCCATCCTCCTTTTCCGCTTTTACATCACCCTTTTTGCCCAAACGAACTGGCGTTAAAGGAAGAGGTCCAAAAGGTGGAACAGCTGCAGAGCTTCAATTGTCCTTGGTACTCATTCGAGATGGAGATGACCTATGTACCGAAGGGACAGTTTTGCTTTGAGCAGATCTCCTCCAAGAGTCAGAAAGAATGTCAGAAGACGTCGACTTCTCCAGCGAAATACTAGGAGTAGACCTTGGTAGGCGTGGCTGTGGCGGGGCAGGTGGAAGACCCCCACCAAACACCTTCTGAAGAATAGACATCAAGGTGTCAAAACCAGGAAGAAAGATTTCCAACTCTTGCCAAGTCTGGATTCCCCTTTGGAAGTCCTGGAGTAGGAAAACGCCTTCTAGTTTGGAGAGTAGTAGGACCAGCGTCTCTAGGGTACAACATTTTAGGCATAAGTGCGTGTTCTTTGGTGATACGCACAGAGCGGTCATGAGATACGGGAACACTCGCGAACTTGTTCGGGGGTTCTTTGACTTTCTCTGAAAAGGGAACTGGCCTACCACTAGAGCTATCATATGCGGAGGCTCTAGTTGGAAGTGTTGGGTCCTTGCTTGCTCTTGCAGTTGTAACTTCAGTGTGTGAGACACTCATATAAGCAGCAAGATCGCTTGTGATAGCAGGCAATTTTCACGCAACAGCGCGTGAATCACATGCAGAAGACACATCTGTGTGAGCAGGAGATGGTGAGCTAGGAGGAGGAGGCCTCTGAGGCTCCAGTAGTGCCGGGGCACTGCAAGTTCGTTGAAGGAGGACATGGGAGCCTCCAAATTGAGGCAACGCATTGCATCGGCGAGTGATGCACTGCAGAGGAGCGCATAAAAGAGCGTCGCGTAGGCGATCGCTTAAGAGAAAACACCCCAGGCCTTGAAAGGAGCAGGGGATATCTTTGGCAGAGGTTTCTGTAAGAGTTGTCTTTTGGGAAATCCTTGTCCCGTCAAGGGTTGTCTAGGGGAAGGATCAGCAAGAACTCTATGGGGCGTAGTGTGTCGCACGGATGAGGTGCTTAAGCGTCTTCATCGTCCTCGTAAAGAAGATCCTCTCGATCTTGGACTAGAGCATCTTATTCACGATCTTGAGCATCTGACTCCTGATTGTGAGCGCCTTGCTCGTGATCGTAAGCACCGTGCTCGTGAAAGTGAGCTTCTTGCTCGCAATTGTGAGTGCCCTGCTCATGAACATGAGCGTCTTGCTTGCGATCGTGAGCATTTGCCTCGCGATCGTGGTTGCTTAGCTTGTAATTGTGAGCATGTGCGTGAGGTTTGTAAGCATGAGGATTTTGATCCAAAGTGTTGAGCTTGTGATCGTGATAGAGAGTGCTTAACCCGTTAACAAGAAGTAGAACGTCTCCTGGAAGACGAGTGGTTAGACCGTGATAACCTACGGTCTTTTTGGCACAAGCGCTTAGAACTAGAGTGAGAGCGTCTTCTGGAAGAAGAACGCTGAGATTGTTAGTGATCTCTATGAGCGCGAAGCTCGAGGTGATTGTCCAGAGGAACGAAAAGATGTTGTCTCTCGTCCTGACGATCAGCGAGCAGGTGGAGTGCTGGACTCTGGAGGATCATCTTGCCTAACGTCTACAGCTGGCAAGGGGAGAGCACGCAAGCTGCAACCTTGCCTGTGGGGGAAAGCGGAAGGTTTTGGGTTAGGATGGCGAGAGGACTCATTCTGAGCAGGAGGCCATTGGAGGAGCGAGCAGGAACAATCAACTCGCCCACGCATGGAATGGCCAAGAGAGGGTGGAAGGTTGGCTTCACACAGGTCCAGGGCAAAGGATGTTGAGGCCACAGGGAATGGATCTCTCCTCGCACCTTCACAGGGGAAGCAGAAACCCCAAGGACGACCATGCCTGAAGAACATTTGCAAGTGAAAATGGCTCCTCGGCAGCTGGAGGTAAAGGTGCTCCTTTAAGAGAAGCATCAACCCTCCCAGTACCAAGAGGCTGCCATGGAGTTATACAGTCTGCACTCCTACCTGACCATTCCCCTGAAGAAGATGGGCAAGGAGGAGCTTCGGGAAGAGATCGAGGAGTGCGGAAAGAAGCCCGTGCTCTTTTCCTGCCAGAGAAGGACTCCGAAGGAGAAAGATCTCACTTGACCTTCTTCTTCCTGCGATGCCCAAATTTCTCCCACTGGGAGGCAGGCCATTCTCTACACATGTCGCAGGGTTCTGGTCACAGCGACGCCCCTGCCAGGCCGGACACAAAGGATGGGGGTCAGTCTCAACTGAAGACATGAAGGTGCCGCAAGGGCGACCTTCCTGGCCAAGACACGTTAGCATAGGAGCGTCAGGAAGAAAACACACTTTCCCCTGAAATGGAAAATGGAGCGTAAAGCAATGGTTGTAATCTATGGTTAAGACAAAGGGAGAGACCAGAGACGTCTGTTCTCTACCAGCCAAAAGAGAAAAGTGAGGCAGATCACCGAGCTGTAAGCAGAGATAGGTGGCTGGGGTGACCCTCAGCCATCCCCTACCTACCCACTGCAGTGGTTAGGTAGGGTTGCCACTTTTCACTTTTAGCCTATTGGCTACCATCCAGCTTTGCCGTAATGTAATCCATATATATAATGAAAGGTTTGTTAGTGAAGGAACAAATATGTTTCATGTTGTCAATGGTGGCAATTAATTGGGTGTGTATGTATTGTTCAGCTATAAATAGGTAAGGGAAATGTGCATGAGTGTTGTAATTCTAAGGGTATTAGTTTGTTGGGTGGTTGGAAAAGAGTATGGTAGTGTTATTTAAAAAGATTAAAGATAAAACAGGATGCAATCTTAAGTCAGGATGGCTTTTGAAGAGGTAGGGAATGTATGGATCAGATATTTACAGTTAGCCAGATATGCAAGAAATATTTCGCAAAAGGTAATGTGGTATATTTTGCATTTCTGGATCTGGAGAAAGCTTATGATAAAGAGTTGATAGGGATGTGATGGGGAATGTGATGAGGTTATATGGAATTGGTGGAAGGTTGTTGCAAGCAGTGAATAATTTATATAAAGGAATTAAATGTGTTATGAAAGGGAATGAAGTGAGAGAGTGGTTTCCAATGAGAGTGGGGCTGATTAGGGATGTGTGCTGTTGCCATGGTGGTTCAATTTGTTTGTTGATGGAGCTGTAAAAGAGGTAAATACTTGAGTGCTTGGTCAAAGATTGAAACTGATAAATGAGAGTGATCATGAGTGGGAGATGGAATGGTTGTTGTTTGCGGATGATACTGTATTTGTTGCAGACTCACTAGGGAAGCAGTATTGATTAGTGACCGAGTTTGAAAGAGTGTGAGAGATGGAAGTTGTTATACTCATTTTTTTTTAATGAGGCGCATTTGCACCGACTCGCAGCGGTGCCCTTTTAGCTCTGAAAAGTATCCTGTTATCTGATTGGTTAGAATTATCTTATCCAACCAATCAGCGATCAGGAAACCTTCCCGAGCGAAAAGGGCACCCCTGCGAGTCGGTGTAAATCTGCCTCACTAAAAAGAATTGACTTTAGTTAATGGGGTTAAAGTAAGGTTATGAGATGCACAAGATGGAAAAGTGGTGCTAGATTGAATGTCATGTTGAATTGAGTTACTTGAGGGAAGTAGATTAGTTAAGTATTTGGGTTCTGTTGTTGTTGCAAATGGAGGAGTGGAAGCAGATACTGTATACGTCAGAGAGTGAATGAAGGATATAAAGTGTTGGGGCGGTAAAGGGAGTAGTAAAGATTAGAGGGTTAGGGATAAATGTCAAGAGAGTTCTGTATAAAAGTGATGGAGACAGAAATTGAATGTGTTCGAAATGAAGTGCCTGAGGATTATGGCTGGTGTTACCTTAATTGGATAAGGTTAGGAACGAAGTAGTAAGGGTAAGAAATGAATTAGTAGCTAGAGAGGATATGAATGTGTTAAAGTGGTTTGGCTATGTACAGAGGATGGAAAATGGTCATCCGCTAAAGAAGGTGATGAATGCAAGAGTTGATTCCAGAAGTGCAAGAGGAAGGTCAAGGTTTGGGTGGATGGATGGAGTGAAGAAAGCCTTAGGTGACATGAGGATAGATATGAGAGACAAAAGTGAGCTCAGAATAGAAATTAATGGCAAGCGATCATAATTCAGTTCCGATAAGCCCTGCTGTTACCTCGGGTCACCTTGCTGATCGCTGAGGTAGCAGCAACAGGGGAATGAGTGTATGAAGCTCCATTTGTGGTGGAAGATGGGGGAGGGTAAGCTGTGGCACCTGACCAATACCAACCAAACTCGCCCGAGTCCATCGTCAGGAAAGGATGAACGATGAGGAAAAGCCCTTTTGTTTCTTTCCTTTTCTTTTTGGATGTCGGCTTTCTCCCAAAATTAGGGGAAGTGGCAGGTTAGATAGATTAGCTTAGCTAGCATGTTGGAAATATTTAATATTAAGAAAATTACCTACATTAAAATGCATCCCTGTATGGTCCCACCCACATCTGAAGCAAAGTAAAGCTAAATATTCATAAGACATCTAATACTTACTCTCATTTTGGTCATATTGTACGTAATAGTTCTGATAACAACCAAGATAAGAAGGCCACCAAGAGATATATCACTTATAAGACGTTCAGTATACCATGTGATGTTTTTGAGGGGCTGGAAATAAGAAAAAACCCAAAATGTATAATTCATGTAAAAATTTTGCAATGCAATACACTGTACACTGGATCTTTTTCATTAATTAATATATTAAAAGGTTACTTCACAAAAATATATAGACAGTTTCAGAATAGTAAATACTAGTTATAGGATTTAATTGGAACCTAAACAACACAAAATGTATTTCTGCTATACTGGAATGTGATAAGTTATTGAAAAATGGAATTTTAATCTAGCAAAACACCGTTTTAAAATGTAAGGTTGAATTAATTGTTAAAAATTAAATACAAAAATATTAGAAATAGTTTCAATTGTTTCAACAAATATGACAAACTTGTAGCAGAGTTTGTATTTTTCCTAACATACAAACATGAATTCTTTACAATAGGAGATATTCTACCCGGCAGGTAGTTTTCAACCTGTTAGCGGTGGCGGACCGCCCGTCAGTAGCTACTGTTTACCTTCAATTGGATTCTAGCTAGGACTATTCTAGGGGGCGGTGATGGAGGGAAGATTTGTGTAAAGAATTCGGGTTTGTATGTTAGGAATAATACAAACTCTGTTACAAGTTTGTCATTTGTACCTACACTTGATACAAACCCTCATTCTTTACTATAGGAGACTTAGTCTTGAGGCTAGGGTGGTCAAGGAGTTCCCTATTCCTAGGGATGATAGTCCTCAGACTAGACTCTTTTGAAGAAAAAATCTCCTGTCAATCTTCTTTCTTTGTAGATCCCCGTAATCTTAGCACAACTGAAAGTTTGTAGCTTCGTGGAAACAAATGTTTCAGGATGAAGTGGGTCAGCAACATTCGACTCGGACCCTTTCATACTTAGGATTCCCCCGACCTTGAAAAGGTGAAACCTCATGACTATGAGTATAACTAATACCCTGTGAGAGGAATCAGATGAGTTTCATACCTTATTTCCATTGGCGAGTCCAGCTGAAACTGGCTACAGACTAGGATACCCAGATAGGAGGGAGAAGGAAATGAAGAAGATAGATGGATGTCCTTAAAACCTAGTGTAACACAGGATCCTCAACCAATGGTTACTGTCCCCTGAAAGGGCGTAAGGTAGCTACTGCACCTGTTGACCTGCCACAATAGGCCCTATAGAAAAGGCGTCTAGAGATATATGTGTCACATCGCTCAAATAGCGAGTGGTGAATGTAGATTGGCGTTTCCAGACCCCAGCTCTTAAGGCTTGGGAGACTGAGAAATTTCTCTTAAATGCCAGTGAGGCAGCCACTCCCCTAACTTGATGGGCTTTGGGTTGTGCTGCCTCTGGGTCTCCATGAATTGCTCTCGCAATAACTTTCTTGAGCCGGAGAAAAATGGTGTTGCGAGAGATTCTCTTCTTTACGTTGTTGGTACTGAGGAAGAGATGATGGAGGCGTGGTCTGAAAGGTCTGGTGCGCTTTAGATATTTCCTTAGCGCCCTGATTAGGCACAATAACAATTGGTCTGTATCCTGTGTTACCTTATTGAGGCTGGAAAATTGAAATTCTCGAAACCTTTCGTCGGGCGATGAAGGATTTTGAGTTCTGGCCACAAAGCCTGGCACGAAGTTGAGAGAGACTTCCCCCATCCTTTAGAATGGGTGATGTTGTTAGACAGACCATGTAGTTCACTGACCCTTTTAACCGAGGCCAGAGGTACTAGGAAGACGGTCTTAAGGGTCAGAAAGTAGTCTGAGGTCCTATTTAAGGGCTCATAGGGTGGACCCTTCAAGGAACGTAAGACCAGGGACACGTCCCAAGGTGATAGTCTAATCTCAACCGGGGGGCAAGATCTCTCAAAACCTCGAATCACCAAAGTGATATCTTCTGAGGTGGAAAGGTTAACCCCTCTCAGTCTACAGATGAGGCTCAAGGCTGAGCGATAGCCTTTAATCGCCAAGACTGAGAGGAGCTTTTCCTCCCTGAGGTACTAAAGGAAGTCCGCCACTAAAGGAAGAGAGGGATCGAGTGGAGGCACGCCTTCCCCTCTACACCAAGCTGCAAACACTCTCCATCTTGCTTGGTAGAGGTTAGTGGAAGATTGGCGCAGGTGCCTGGGCATGTGCTCAGCAACTTTCTCTGAAAAGCCTCTGCGTCTGAGGAGTGACTGGACAGCCTCCAGGCGTGAAGCTTCAGTAAGGGAATTCTCCTGTGGGGGACACCACTGTGTGGCTGCAACAGCAGAAGGGGTTCTGGAGGAAGAAACCTTGGAACCTGAACCAGCAGGGAAAGCAGATCTGCGTACCATTCTCTGCTTGGCCATGCCGGAGCTATTAGAGTTAGCTTGCAGTTCCGGGAGGTACTGAGTTTGTTGATCACCCTTCTCAGCAGGCAAAAGGGTAGAAAGGCGTATGCGTCCAGGTTGTCCCAAAACTGTTGAAGGGCGTCCTGGATCACTGCCTAATGATCTAGAACTGGGGACCCGTAGCGGGGAAGTTTCACATTCAGAGAAGTGGCAAACAGGTCTATTGTGGGGAAACCCCACAAAGCTGTTACTGCCTTCGCTACTCGAGGATCCAAAGACCATTCGCCACTAAACACTTGGTGATGCCTGATTAGTTGATCCGCCACGATGTTTCTCCGAGCTGGAATAAACCTGGCTGTGAGAGAAATGTCGTGACCTTCCGCCCACTGGGAAATCTGTACCGCTAGCAGACAGGTCTCTTGCCAGAGTACCCCCTTGCTTGTTGATGTACGAGACGGCTGTGGAGTTGTCGCTCATCAGCACCACCTCTCGTCCTTGTGGATCTTCTACAAAGTATTTTAGGCCTTTCCAGGCGGCTAACAATTCCGGGTGGTTTATATGGAGAGTTTGTTCTATCGGAGACCATACTCCTGATGCTAACTTCAGGCCTAGATGGGAACCCCAGCCCCGTAGCGACGCATCTGAAAAGTGTTTTAACTTCGGATTGGGGCTTTGAGGGGGAATGCCTGTCTGAGTATTCTCTCTAGCTGACCACCAATGAAGATCTTGTATCACCAGAGCTGGAACCTCCATGGGAAAGAATGGGGAATCGTGCTTTTGGGACCAATGGGTCTTCAGATGCCACTGAAGACTTCGCATTTTTGATCTTCCGCCTGGAACTAGTTTTTCCAGGGAGGAAAGATAGCCCAGAAGACTCTGCCGCAAATTGGGTGGAGGGGGCAGTGGAGACAAGAGTTGGGCAATGGATCGTTCCAGACTCAGAAGTCTTGTCTTCCGAAGGGAACACCTTCCCTACCTGGGTGTTGATGGACATCCCCACATAGTTCATGACTTGAGTTGGAATCAAACAAGACTTCTCTACGTTTACAAGGATCCCCAGATCCTTACAAAGGTCGAGAAGCCTTCTCAAGTGATCCAGAGCTTGTTCCCTAGACGAGGCTAGGGTAGCCAATTGTCTAGATACCTTAGCAGACGTATCCCGTGCTTGTGTGCCCAAGAGGCAACGTGTTCGAAAACCCCTGTAAACACCTGTGGGGCGGTCGAGAGGCCAAAGCATAGGACTTTGAACTCGAAGCTTTGACCCTGAACCAGAAAGCGCAGGAATTTCTGAGTTGAGCGATGGATCGGTACTTGAAAATATGCGTCTTTCAAGTCCACAGATGCCATAAAGTCTCCTGGGCGCACCTCTTGGATCACGGAGGCTGCTGTCTCCATTTTGAATGGAGTCTGCTTCACAAACTGATTCAAGGTAGAGAGATCGATTACTGGTCTCCAATCCCCCCGAGGCTTTCTCTACCAGAAAGAGGCGACTGAAAAACCCCGAGGTGGTGCTGAGGACCTGTTGGATGGCACCCTTTAGAAGCATGCTCTGGATCTCCTGAGCTAGGGCTTGCTGTTTCCCGCGATTCCAAGGGACCTGGGAGGACGAGATCGGAAGAGGAATTAGAGGAGGAGGAGAGCCTATGAAGGGGATGCGGTAACCCTAACGAAGCACCTTGAGGGTCCATTGCATGGCCCCCATAGCTTTAGAATGGGTGATGTCGTTAGACAGACCATGTAGTTCACTGACCCTTTTAACCGAGGCCAGAGCTACTAGGAAGATGGTCTTAAGGGTCAGAAAGTAGTTTGATGTCCTATTTAAGGGCTCATAGGGTGGACCCTTCAAGGAACGTAAGACCAGGGACACGTCCCCTGCAGGCACCCCCTACGCACTGGAAGGGGGGAGCCGAGACCTTATTCTTGTCTAGGGTTCCTCCCTCTGCCTTTAGCCTTGGAAGGAGCCGACTTTCTTCTGCATATAGGTTTGGCTACAAAGGAGGGGCGGCTGAGGCTCTTGGCTGGGAGTGAAGCCGCGGTTGTGGTCTTAGGTTGTGGAGTTGGCTGCTGTTGCATTGTGAGAAAGGAGGCAGGCTTTTACATCGCGGTGTCCTGCATCACTTTCCTCCAAGTATCTAAGGTAGAGGAAACTGCTTGCTTAGAAAATAGGAGAGGTTGTAGAAGATCAGAGTTTCTCAAATCTGATCTCTCAGCCTTACCGATGCTCCTATGAAGTCTGGAAGCTACTGATTCCCTCCTTTTGAGGACCCAATTGCACCACATGGTCGCTGTTGTAGCAGTTAGGAAGTCCATTGTCTTGGCCCTAGCAGCTAGAACTTCCTGTAGGGACTGCCTTGAGTCTTGGTTTGACAGGTCTTCGTGACTTGCTAGGTAGCCGACTGTACCAGAACATGGGTCAAACCAAGATAAAGCCTCCAGAAGGGACATTAGAGACGCTTCCATTGCCGAGGCTTCTGTGGCTGTGAAAGAGACTGGAAGAGTAGAGAGTCTCTCCGAGGAGCAGCCAGGTGTGAGCCTCGTCGTGAGGGGATCCAAGGTCAGAGGAGAAGGGTTGGTGTGTCTGACCTTGTAAAAGCACTTTTGCCTCGTAAATGGGAATTGTAAAAGTTTATAGGATCCCTGAGACTTCAATGAACCAGTTTCTCCCGAGACCGCCTGCGAGACCTTCCTCAGACAGCCTGCAGTGTGAACAGACCAAGGAAGTTCAATTCTGGTCTGAGGGTTCGGTGGAAGACGACATAGCCTGTCTAGCTGGAGTGTCAGTATGTCGAGGAGACAGATGCAGATCGCCGAGGCCTGATATATTACACATAGTTCTTTGAGCCCTCAAATAGGAGGACTCTAAGTCCTTTGACGGTTGCTCTTCCGAGGAATCACTAGGCTGCTCAAATTCCTTGCAAGTTATTACAGGGAGAAGGGCGACAGAAGTCGGAGTGTCTGGAGGTAACGGGGAAGTAGGAGACCATATTACCGTTGTTACAGGGGAAGGCTAAGCGGTGGATAAGGGCGCCGTGAGCGCTTGACCTTGCGTGGAAATCGACGGTCTAGGAGAAGGTGACCAAATTATTGGTACTGTCCTAGTAGGATTCTTAAAGATTCCTCTCTTTGAAAGGTCTGAAGTACGAGGTGGAAGATGTCGAATTGATCGGCGATCTGGCCTTTTCCCTCTGCTCTCAACAGGGTTGAACCCCTGCGTCTTCTTCCAAGGTTTTCGAGAGGCTCGTATTCCGTAACTCAATAGGGAGCAAAGGAACCGGGGGAGTTGTCCTGTCTGAAACACGAGGGTGAGGTGATTGACCTCGCGAGAGTATGACCGGAGACTTGCGCGATTGCGAAGTCGAAGGTTGAGAGTGCTCTTTCTCTGATGATACGGAGCGAAGGTGAGGAGAAGTGCTCTTTCTGACTTTCCTAGAGCGATCAGAGATCCTCAAATTAATATGTGAAGGAGAGGGTTCGAGGTCAGGGCGTGCTTTTCCCTTGACCACGCTCCTGGGGCGATTAGATGAAAAACCGTGGGAAGAGCTTCTCTTAAGGAACACTTATTACGCTTTGGAGAGCTCTCTTGTGACGAAGAGCGAGAACGTAACGTAGCACTTTTTTTCTTGAAGCGCTTAGATGATCCCTCGCGAGAGGAAGATGGCAGTGAGGCAGAACGATGACGAGAGGAAGCGCTCTTCTTAGGTTTGTGACAAAGCGCTTATAGTCTCACGGCGAGATGTCTCATGAAGAGACAGAAGGCGAGGAAGTGCGAGAATGATATCTCTCCAGCCAGAACGTCTGGGTGAAGGAGAGCGAGCTCTCCTTTTCCTCTTCTCTCTCTCCCTCCTAGCCTCCAAAGAGGAGGAGGAGGAGGAGGAGGAGGAGGAGGAGGAGGAGGAGGAGGAGGAGGAGGTACTGTGATGTTTTCGCTTGCGATGCTGAGATTTTGTAGAAGCACTAATGGAGTGAGAAATAGGCGCAGCAGGAGCTGAAGTTACTACATCCACTGAAACCTCAGCGGGCACCAAGTGTGTTGACGGGAGGTAGGCGAGGTCCAGAACTCCCGAGGGTTCCAAAACAGAAGGGACCTGAGGAACCACCTTACCCAAGAGGAACTGATTCCAAACTTCCTCTGAAGGAGAACCAGGAAGTCCCAGAGCAGGAGCGGAAACGGAGATACTCCCAGTGGCGGAAAATATTGCCCCACTGGGGGAGACAACGTGATCCGCCTGACCAAGAGGAATGGGGGTTAAATCAATGGTGCCACTCTTCCTCGACTTCCCCCCGGAGGAGGGAGGCAAGGAAGAGTCTTAAGGGAGAAAACGAGAGGCCGAAGAAGAGGCCCGAGACTCCTTACCTTTCGACGGTGAACCTGGAGGTAACGAGTTCCTCTTGGATTTCTTCTTTTTCCTCTTCTCGAACTCTTTCCACTGAAAGGGCAACCACTCTCTACATACTTGGCAGGGGGGGCCTTCAGAACACCTATGACCTCCGCATGTAGGGCACAGGGAATGAGGATCCACCTCCGGCGGCGAAATAAAGGTGCCACAGGATTTCGGGGGAACCCCGGGACACTTCCTCATAATAGAGAACATCACATCTAAAAAGAAAAAAGAAACAGAATTAATCAAAAACACAACAAAGAAAGGCTAGTCTGCCAGTCAAACAAAAGCATAGCGGTGGTACCACTGCGACGGCTAGAATTCAATTGCAGGTAAACAGTAGCTAGTGACTGGCGGTCCCCCACCGTTAAAAGGTGAATAACTACCTGCCCGGTCGTTAACGATCTTGTTAAGGTTTTTCTGCCGTATTTTCCAGCTCGCGCTAGAATATCTCCTATAGCAAAGAATGAGGGTTTGTATCAAGTGTAGGAACAAACAATGATTTCACATGAGCTATAGTTTGCAGAAGAGAAAATGTACTCCTCCAAACTTCTCACGCTGTTTAAAGAAACAATTCAATTGACATACTAATTTGTTGATCCAAGGTTGATATAAATCAGATCAATTTCCTAAACTAAGTGTAGGTTACAAATCACAATGACTATGGTTAGAGAATTCTAAACAAACATAGGATATTGAGCACAGCCTTTTTCAACTGCTGTCTTGACCTATAGAGATCTGGATCATCAAAATAAAAGAAAAAACTCAAACCATGAAGGCCCAACCTTTGTATATAGACATATTAAAGGAAAAAGAAAAAGACTAAAATCATTAATGGAGGCCTAGGCTCTTTCTGCTCCTGAATCCCAAAATAAATAGTAACACGTACATACCAACAATCCTACATATTGTTATATTATTTCAGGAGAGTTATTACAGTGGTATATGTTGGGCTAAGAAAAAACTTCCGTCACAAGAATAAATTTGCTTAAACTGGTGGATACTGAGACACTAGGGAGTAAAGTCTAGTATCAAATATTTAACAAAAGAGTAACAGATTGAAACTTGCTAGAAAAAAATGCGAAGAACATGATGTACTACAGAAAAAAAATTATGCTACTGTCGATCTATTGTTTCCTTATGTTCTTTTTAAACTTAGTAAGTTACGACCTAAGAATAAAAATTGGTTTTGACAAAGGAAAACCTATTTCTTGGGGTAGTGCTATGTGATTTTCTAAGACTTTCCTGTAAAAGGATAGAGAAGGGAATCCAATATGACATAATTTACCAAAAATATATCCCCCCAGCTCTAGGGCAAATGCTTCAACATGCAAAGCATTGACTCAGTGTGTATAAGGGAGATCCACAAATTTAGGCAGTATTGAACTGATCACAGCACCTCCTATACTGGAATTACCTAGCAAGAGATGATACGTTATCACAAAAAACAAACTGTTACTGGAAACAATGCTACCTGTAGCCTAATTTGTGCCAAACCACTGTCTTCCATACTCGGAGTGAGAATCAAATATCCCTTTCCTATATGGTATAACTCTAAGGGATATGGAGGAATTACCTAGTTTTACCAAAAACTTGAACACTTTATCAAGAGACCAAAACAGTGAAGGGATTGGTGGATATGGTCGCTGTAAAGCAAATGTCAAGAGTAACCCTGTGAAATATGTCTGAATCTAAACCTACGTCAAAGGCCCAATTGAGAGGGTTAGTCAATGCAAAATTGTAGAACATGATTGTTGATGGCTAAAACTTATCTTGAAAGAGGAGGACCATAAAGGAAGCCATTAGGTCTGAGGTTATCTGGCACAGATACCTATATCTCAGGAAAACAATCCATGCCTTCCACACCAACTGGTATTGTCTAGTGGAAGAAGACCTCTAACAGCCTATCAAACATGTCATGTTTTGAGCTAAAAAGTCCCTACTGACTATGTGAGAGAAAATCTACGCTAAAGATCTTGGTCAGAAAGAAGGAAGCGAAGATATTCCGAATCCCTCTTCTCTATTACAGCTGTGCTGACCGAAGAGGGTGTAACTTCGGTCTCAGACACTGAAACGGTGGATACCACAGGCTGCTCGGCCAATGAAACCACTGCCCCAAGATGCACAACAGTTGTTATATTAGCAACACTGCTCATGAAATTTAACCTTGGTTTCATTTATTTGTAATATAAAATTCCTAATTGTAAACATTAAATCACTACCATCTCCAAGGACAGGATTCTACCTCTCCCTTCAAGGGACCTTACTATCTACCCTTTTCCTGACATGCCAAGTGGTTGGTCCTTCAAAAAGATACCTTCAAGAGGAAGAGGTCACAGGCAGTCCTGATTGGGGACAGAGAAGATTGCAGAGCTGCCTCATACTTTGTTATAATAGGTACTTCTCTATTGTACCTTCAAAAGAGGACCTGAGTTTCAGCGCTTCTTCCTCAGCACTGGCAGAACCATGAAAGAGGAGTTACAAAACATGATATTTTCAATTTAAAATAAATTTTTGAATATACTTACCCGGTGAATATATGTATAGCTTACGTCTCCGACGGTCGACAGATTCCAAAAACTCGCGAGCGATCGCCATGAAGGCTGCCGGGTGTGCCCACCAGCGCCAACTATCGGCCAGCTACCGCATATACTTCTCAACCAAACCAGTTCTTCTCAGTCCGTAGGGTCTCTATCGGGGAGGAAGGGAGGGCCTTTAATTATATATATTCACCGGGTAAGTATATTCAAAAATTTATTTTAAATTGAAAATATCATTTTTAAATATTAAACTTAGCCAGTGAATATATATATAGCTGATTCACACCCATGGTGGTGGGTAGAGACCAGTATTAAAACAATAAAGGCGTATATGCTCAAGAGTTTTTGACAAATATTCAAAAAACAAACTTAAGTATAGGTACCCGATCAGGAAGCTGACTCATTAGTTCGCTATCCTTATGAAGCCCAGCGATCCTCTTAGGATGCTGAAAGACTTCTAGGAGCTGTTAAAATCAGGGTGAACACCCCTACAACAGGACCTCATCAATACCCTTAATCTGGGCGCTCTCAAGAAACAATATTTTGACCACCCGCCAAATAAAAAGATTGCGAAAGACTTCTTAGTCTCCCGTACAACCCAAAACAAGATTAAAAATTTCAAGAGAAGATTAAAAGGATATTGGGATTAAGGGAATGTAGTGGTAGAACCTTTACCCACTACTGCACTCGCTGCTACGAATGGTCCCACGTGTAGCAGTCCTCATAAAGAGTCTGGACATCTTTCAAGTAATATGAAGCGAACACCTACTTGCTTCTCCAAAAGGTCGCGTCCATAATACTTCTAAGGGATCTATTTTTGTTTAAATGCTACTGAAGTTGCTACCGCTCTAACTTCATGAGCCTTAACTTTAAGCAAATTACGATCCTTCTCACTTAAATGAGAGTGTGCCTCTCTAATCAATAGTCTAATAAAATAAGACAACGCATTCTTCGACATAGGCAAAGAGGGCTTTTAACGGAGCACCATAAGGCCTCTGAAAAAACCTCACAGCAGTTTAGTTCTAGATAAATAAAACTAAGAGCTCTAATGGGGCACAGCACTCTTTCAACTTCATTCCCAACAAACTCAGATAGACTGGGAAGTTCAAACGATTTAGGCCATGGACGAGACGGAAGTTCATTTTTGGCCAAAAAACCAAGCTGAAGAGAGCATACTGCTTTATTAGCGGAGAAGCCGATATTCTTGCTAAAAGCATGTATCTCACTAACCCTTTTTGCAGAAGCCAAGCTCACCAAGAAAAGTGTCTTGAGGGTAAGATCCTTCAGGGAGGCCGAACTTAACGGTTCAAACCTGTCTGACATAAGGAACTGCAGGACCACGTCCAAGTTCCAAGCAGGAGTAGAAATATGACGCTCCTCGGAAGTCTCGAAAGACTTAAGAAGGTCTTGAAGATCTTTGCTATTAGATAGATCCAAATTTCTATGCCTGAAAACAGAAGCTAACATGCTTCTGTAGCCTTTAATGGTAGATGCAGAAAGGGAGTGACCATTTCTCAGATAAAGCAGAAAATCTGCAATCTGCGCTACAGAGGTACTGGAAGAGGAAATAGAGGAGGACTTGCACCAGTCTCTAAATACCTCCCATTTAGATAGATAAATCCTGATGGTAGAGGATCTTCTAGCCCTCGCGATCGCTCTAGCTGCCTCCTTCGAAAACCCTCGAGCTCTAGAGAGTCTTTCGATAGGCTGAAGGCAGGTAGACGAAGCGCGGGGAGGCATTGATGAAATCTCTTTACGTGAGCCTGACGCAGGAGATCCATCCGCAACGGTAGACTTCTTGGAATGTCTACTAGCCATAGAAGTACCTCTGTGAACCACTCAGTCGCGGGCCAGAGGGGAGCAACCAACGTCAACCTGGTCCCTTCGTGAGAGGCGAACTTCTGAAGAACCTTGTCTAGGATCTTGAATGGTGGGAAGGCATAGATGTCTAGGCCAGACCAGTCCAGCAGGAAAGCGTCTAATGGGCTGCCTTTGGATCTGGAACTGGAGAGCAGTAAGTCGAGAGCCTCTTTGTCAGTGAAGTCGCAAAAAGATCTATGGTGGGTTGACCCCATGTCATCCATAGCTTCTCGCACACAGTCTTGTGCAACGTCCACTCCATGGAGATGACTTTTCCTCTTCTGCTGAGGCAGTCCGCTAAGACGTTCATTTCTCCTTGCACAAATCTTGTCAAAAGAGAGATGTTACTTGCCTTAAATGGAGTTCCTTCTGATCCGTGGACCAAAGACCCGAGCATTCCAGACTGTCCAGTGGCGCTCTCTAACCCAAATCCGATGCATATGAATACAACACATGCTTTGGGTTCTTGATCGCAAGAGAAAGACCTTCTCAAAGTCTGATGTTGCTGTCCCACCAAGTCAGACATGTCTAGACTGAGTTGGAGATTGGGAAAGAGATACTCTCTTAGCCCTTCTCCTTGTTCCAATGGTTTAGGTGAAATTGGAGAGGGCAAAGGTTGAGTCTCCCCAGAGAGATAAACTGCTCCAGCGATGAAAGAGTTCCCACGAGGCTCGTTCAAACTCTTACAGAGCAACTGTTTTTCTCTTGCAAGTGACGGACTTTTAACAGAGCTTGTTCCATTCTTTTGGGAGACGAAAAGGCCCGAAAAATTCGACACTGTATCTCCATCCCCAAAAAAGGAATAGTCTGGGATGGAGTACTGTAAGTTACGACTTCTCTACGTTCACTATGAGACCTAGCTCCTTGGTTAGGTCTAATGTCCATTTGAGGTTCTCCAGACAGCGATTTAATGACGACGCCCTGATTAGCCAGTCGTCAAAATAAAGGGAGGCTCTGATCCCTGAAAAATGTAGAAAGCTTGCTACATTTTGCATGAGCCTTGTAAAAACAAGAGGAGCAGGACTGAGGCCGAAGTACAGTGCTCGAAATTGGTACACTACTTTCCCGTCCACAAACCTCAGATATTGTTGAAAGTTTGGATGAATCGAGATGTGGAAGTATGCATCTTGAAGGTCGAGAGAGACCATCCAGTCGCCTTCCCTTACTGCTGCCTAGACAGATTTGGTAGTCTTCATCGTGAACTTTGTCTTGACAATGAACACATTGAGTGCACTTACATCTTAAGTACTCCTGCAGTGAACGTGGCAGCCAGTTCATTGGAGCCATCCCTTATAGCCTTGTTCATGCATGACATAATTTGTACAGCAATACATTGTCAGCTGGAGAGACCTTCTTACTTAAGGCTCCCAGGGACCAATCCAACAAATTAAAATACTTCAAACGCTCGAAAAACTCCTTTCAGGAGATGGTCTAGCTCTGAAGCAGACCATAAAATCTTGGAGCGTCTCATGGCTAGACGACGAGGGGAGTCCACTAGGCTTAAGAAGTCTCCCTGGGCAGAGGCAGGTACTCCCAAGCCGAGAACTTCTCCTGTGTCACACCAGACGCTCGAGCGAGAAGCTAATTAAGGAGGAGGAAAAGCAAAAGCAGACTTTCCTAAATTTCTCCTGGATTCCAACCAGTCTCCCAGTAAGAGCATGGCTCTCTTGGAAGAACAAGAGAGAACTGACTTCGTAAATGTAGGAGTCGAAGAAAGTCATGCCAAGAGTAAACTCAGACGGCGGAGCAGCCGTTACAAAACGAGTAGGACAAAATTTCCCTAAAGAAATTCATAACTTTAAAAACAAGGGATTGTTGGACAATCCTAGGTTACTCCTCTTCTGAATGAATCCCCAAAGGAACATTAGTTGAAAGGGGGTCATCAACTTCTTCAGAAGGCACATCATCTGATAAATCTAAAGTCTTGCGAGAAGGAGATTTATATTCAGAATGATGTGAAGGAAAAGCCTGACAGGCTACATCAACTTGTATATGAACAGAAGTTAAAGTTGGAGGGTCGATGTCACGTTGTGACTGCAGAGAATGTTATTCTACTACACGTCGTGACAGAAGTGACTGACGTTCAAACGTCACGTAGTAACAGCGGTGACTGCTGTTCGATGCTATATCGTGACTACGGTGACTGACCCTCGACGTCACGTGTCTACGGTGTCTACCGCTCAACGTCACGTCGTGTCTGCGGTGTCTGCAGCTCAACGTCACACTGTAACTGCGGTGGCTGACGTTCAAAGTCTCGGAGGAACTGCAGTGACTGCTGATCAAAGTTACATCGAGATTTATGCTCCGCATCTCGTTCAACAGCAAAGCTGACACTAGGGATAACGTCAGCGTGACGTAACTTAGCTCGTTTAGAAGGTTGAAGACCTGAATCACGTATCCCAGAACCGTGACGTACAAAAAGCAAAGAATCCTTTCGCACAGGAACAGGATCGTAAGCTTCTATTAAAGAAGAAAGCTTTAACAGCATATCTTGCAAAACACTTAACTTCGGATCAACCTGTGACTGCAGTGGCTGACGTTCAAACATCACGTAGTAACAGCGGTGACTGCTGTTCGATGCTATATCGTGACTACGGTGACTGACGCTCGACGTCACATCGTGTCTACGGTGTCTACCGCTCAACATCACGTCGAGTCTGCGGTGACTGCAGCTCAACGTCACGCTGCGCACTCTGAATAGATCGTGACGTCGGAAACGTCTGTACATGAACGTCATCGCTATGAACGAGACTCTCATGATGACTGCAGCTAGGACGTTGAACTTGTTCTGAAGGAACTAATTAACGTTTCAACCGTCTCGAAACCTTACGGCAAGGTTTTTTAAGAGACGAATCATCGGAAGACGAGGAGAACTTCGTCTCTCCTGTCTTATGGTAAGGACGTGCTTGAAGAGCAACTTCTGATATCTTTGAGGGAACGCCTGTTCGTTGGTTTACACCTCTCACTCCCTTAGGTCCTACGACATTCCTTCTCCCTGGGGCAGGGGAGCCTGAAAGAGGTCTCGGACTAGGCAAGTGACAAGCCCAAACAAACGAACCCTCCGCAACACTGAACATGTTTTTCGCACTTTCTTCACTGACATTGCATTTTTCAATAATTTCACATTAGACATGAATAAAGCTGATTTCTACCTGAAGCACGCAATTCTCCCTTAAATCAAAAGGTTAGAATTGCGAAATATGTCGTATAATGTAAGCTCATTAGTACAAAATGAAACACACATGCAAAAATTAATGAACATATACATATGCTGTACCCTGTATATAGAATAAAACGGAAATATATAAAGTTAAAAAGATCAGTGACTTGGGAGGAGACTAAAACTAAATCACTAAGGACTACGTTTTCAATCTCTCACCGTACAGTGCCTTGGGATGAGAATAAAAACTAGAACGTTTTATCCTCTCTCTCTCTCTCTCTCCCCGTACAGAGACTTGGGATGAGAGTAAACATCCGAATCGAGAAGAACAACGTTACTCACTCCCAAACTCCTTGTACAGAGACTTGGGACGAGAATAAAGATTTGGATCGTTCTCTTGCCACTCACACGAGAATGGCTCACCCACTCTTCGTCAAGAAAAGGTTATTTGACTAAAGGAAAAAACTAAAAGGACTAAGAAATTGAAAATTAACATGTTCCTTTAAATTAGTATTTAAAAAACTTCAGTTTATAAGAAGAATGAACAAAACGTCAAAATCGATTTACTCCTTCTGCAAAGTGAAACCGTGATTCTCTCTTTCTCTATCATAACGATAGAGTGCAAACTGCGTAGCATAAATAAACCAAACGTTAGTTCATCTTTGAAAACAGCACGAAGACTATTCAAAGAATTGATTTCTTAAAATATTTTCTAAAAATATTCATCTCATCAATCTAAACAAATATAAAAGTTGAATGGGCTCAACGTTGTTTAACTTCGTTTTCCAAGCCAGTACCGCCTACATAGAATAGGCATAGGTCGCTTATAAACAAAAATATAAAATTTATCTCGGTGTTTAGTATAAATGGAAAGCGAATCGAAGAGGCCTAAAAAAGGCGGATGAGATATAAAATATATAGAGGTAAATCTATAAATATCAACAATAATTTATAAAGCGATAAAATAATTACTAAAAGCCTTCAACACATTTCCGTACACTGAGGGAAGGGTCGGCCATCTTTTATCAATGGAAAATCCAGAGAGATTAAAAAAAAGCAAGGGTAAAAAAAAAAATTTCTCTCCTTTCAAAAGAATTTCTTTTGAAGATCGTATTGTTAGAGAATAATCCAACACGGCGAAAGCCATAAAACCATGAACAAGTACTTCACCAATCAGTAGAAACTTGAGGTTAAGCGCGAGCGGAACCAATGCTATCACTACCACCGACAGAGAAGAACTGGTTTGGTTGAGAAGTATATGCGGTATCTGGCCGATAGTTGGCGCTGGTGGGCACACCCGGCAGCCTTCATGGCGATCGCTCGCGAGTTTTTGGAATCTGTCGACCGTCGGAGACGTAAGCTATATACATATTCACTGGCTAAGTTTACTATTTAAAAACATCTTTTTCTAACAGCGCTAATACTTTTAAGACTATATGCTTCGACCTTTCTGGGGGTCGAGGTATCAGCTCATTGTAGAGCTCATGAAGTCAGGATATTCTAGTAGGACTGGTGATTGGGTTTGGTTGGCCATAGAACCTTCTTAAGGGAGTATACCAACACGTCCTTCAACTTTTCTGTTCTTGGCCATGTGGTGGCTGCTCAAGCAGTTATATAGTCTGCCCAGTTCACTTATGGCACAAGAAGCATCTTGTCAATAATAAAGCGTTAAATGTAAGTAGGGAGGAAATGTAAAATAACTGGCTTCTCTGCTTCTTTTTAATTCCCATTACTAGGGAATACGCTTTTGCACTATTATGAATCTGATACTGTTAATCACTAATTTTCCTCATTCTCCCTTTGTAAGGGGGAAGACTGTGGAATGGATACCTATCCTTCGGCCATTATAGGCCAGGTATTCATTGCCAGACTGCATTTCCCCCTTGAGAGAGAAAGTTTCTTTCATCGACCATATACCAACTAAGTACTGGTGAGGTCCTATCAAAATACTCATCCTTCTGATGGGCTGACAAGAGGTTACTGGGCTCATTTCCTTTACTCGTGTATGGAACCAATGAGACTTGCATTTCCAAAGAAGAAAAAGAAACTAGTTCGGTTCTAGGGGGCTTCCTACCCAACAATAAGCGAGTTTAAAGGACGAAAGGTTTGTATACAAGTAGGAACAAATAAAATTTTTTAAATAATTTCTAATTTTCCTAGCTATACAAACCTGAATCCTTTTAAATTAAATTTCCCACCTTAACCACCAATCTTAGTCCTGAAATGAAGGTCAAAGGGGAGGAGTCTTTCAAAGGGGTGTGGGCAGAGCTACTCACCGGGATCACCATCTGTCATTAACTACCTCGTAAACAATTTCACAGTGTATTTCAGCTCTGTTAAAGACATTCCTTATTTTAAAGGTATCAAGTATGTATAGCTAGGAAAATACAAATTAATTCTAAAATGTTGTTGAATAGATGTTATTGAATATCATTTAAACTTGGCATAACTGAGATGAATTAATAATATTTAAATAACTACACAGACAAAACCAAATCCTCAATGGTGTGAATATGATATTTTGATTATAAAATAAATTTTTGAATATACTTACCCGGTGAATATATAATAGCTGACGTCTCCGACGGCTTGACAGAATTCAAAAACTCGCGAGCGATCGCCATGAAGGTAGCGGGTGTGCCCACCAGCGCCGACTATCGGCCAGATACCGCATATACATGTAAAGAGCTCCAGTTCTTCTCATCCCGCTGGGTCTCTATCGGGGAGGAAGGGGGGGCCTTTAATATATATATTCACCGGGTAAGTATATTCAAAAATTTATTTTATAATCAAAATATCATTTTTAAATATTAAACTTAAGCCGGTGAATATATAATAGCTGATTCACACCCATGGTGGTGGGTAGAGACCAGTATTAATACAGTTTACGGCGTATATGCTTAGAGTTTTTGACAGTTATATCATAACAAAACCCAAATAAATATAGGTACCTGGTAAGGAAGCTGACTCTAACGATTACTCTGCCTTGTTAGTCCGCTTTCCTCACGAAGCCCAGCCATCCTCTTAGGATGCTGAAAGACTCCCAGGAGCTGAAGTATCTAGGGCGACAACCCATACAACAGGACCTCATCAAAACCCTTAATCTGGGCGCTCTCAAGAAATGACATTTGACCACCTGCCAAATCAAAAAGGATGCGAAAGGCTTCTTAGCCTTCCGTACAACCCAATTAAAAACATTTAAAGAGAAGATTAAAAGGATATTGGAATTAAGGGAATGTAGTGGTAGAACCCTTACCCACTACTGCACTCGCTGCAACGAATGGACCCAGTGTGTAGCAGTCCTCATAAAGAGTCTGGACATCTTTTAAGTAAAATGACGCGAATACCGACTTGCTTCTCCAAACGGTCGCGTCCATAATACTTCGCAGAGATCTGTTTTGCTTAAAGGCCACAGAAGTTGATATAGTTCTTACTTCGTGCGTCTTAACCTTAAGCAAGCAACGATCTTTTTCACTCACGTGAGAATGAGCCTCTCGGATTAAAAATCTAATAAAATATGACAAAGCATTCTTTGACATAGGCAATGAAGGCTTCTTAACTGAGCACCACAAAGCCTCAGATCCACCTTGTAAGGATTTAGTCCGAGCTAAATAAAACTTCAGAGCTCTAACTGGACACAGCACTCTTTCAAGCTCGTTGCCTACGATCTCTGACAGGCAAGGTATATCAAATGACTTAGGCCAAGGACGAGAAGGCAGTTCATTTTTGGCCAAGAAAACCAAGCTGAAGTGAACATGTGGCTTTATCTGTAGAAAAGCCGATGTTCCTACTGAAGGCATGGATCTCACTGAACCTTTTAGCCGAAGCCAAGCACACTAAGAAAAGCGTCTTGAGGGTGAGATCCTTCAGGGAGGCTGAATGTAATGGCTCAAACCTGTCGGACATTAGGAACCTTAGGACCACGTCTAAGTTCCATCCAGGAGTTGCCATACGACGCTCCTTAGAGGTCTCGAAGGACTTAAGGAGATCTTGGAGATCTTGATTATTGGACAGATCTAAGCCTCTATGTCTGAACACAGACGCCAACATGCTCCTGTAGCCCTTAATAGTGGGCGCTGAGAGGGAGCGAACATTTCTCAGATGTAGGAGAAAGTCTGCAATTTGGGCTACAGAGGTACTGGAAGAGGAAATGGATGATGACTTGCACCAGTCTCTAAAGACTTCCCACTTCGACTGATAGACCTTGATGGTAGATGCTCTCCTAGCTCTCGCAATCGTTCTGGCTGCCCCCTTCGAAAATCCTCTAGCTCTTGAGAGTCTTTCGATAGTCTGAAGGCAGTCAGACGAAGCGCGGGGAGGCTTTGATTAAGACTCCTTACGTGGCTGCCGTAAGAGATCCATCCTTAAAGGTAGACTCCTTGGAACGTCTACCAGCCATTGAAGTACCTCTGTTACTCACTCTCTCGCGGGACAGAGTGGAGCAACCAATGTCAAACTGGTCCCTTCGTGAGAGGTGAACTTCTGCAGCACCTTGTCTAGGATCTTGAAAGGTGGAAAGGCATAAACGTCCAGGTGAGACCAGTCCAGCGGGAAAGCGTCTATGTGAGCTGCCTCTGGATCTGGAACTGGAAAGCAGTAAGTCGAGAGCCTCTTTGTCAGAGAGAGTAGCAAAAAGATCTATGGTGGGTAGACCCCATGTCATCCATAGCTTCTCGCACACAGTCTTATGCAACGTCCACTCCATGGAGAAGACTTGTCCTCTTCTGCTGAGGCCGTCCGCCAAGACATTCATTTCTGCACAAATCTCGCCAAAGGAGAGATGTTACTGCCTTAAAAGGAGTTCCTTCTGATCCGTGGATCAAAGAACCGAGCCTTCCAGACTGTCCAGTGGAGCTCCCTAACCCAAATCCGCTGCATCTGAAAACAACACATGGTTTGGGTTCTTGATCGCAAGAGAAAGACCTTCTCGAAGTCTGATGTTGCTGTCCCACCAAGTCAGACATGTCTAGACTGAGTTGGAGATTGGGAAAGAGATACTCACTAAGCCCTTCTCCTTGTTCCAATGTTTAGGTGAAATAGGAAAGGGCATAGGTTGAGTCTCCCCAGAGAGATAAACTACTCCAGCGATGAAAGAGTTCCCACGAGGCTAGCTCAAACTCTTACAGAGCAACTGTTTTTCTCTTGCAAGTGAAGGACTTTTAACAGAGCTTGTTCCATTCTTGCGGGAGACGAAAAGGGTCGAAAAATCAGACACTGTATCTCCATTCCCAAAAAAAAAATAGTCTGGGATGGGATACTGTAAGTTACGACTTCTCTACGTTCACTATGAGACCTAGCTCCTTGGTTACGTCTAATGTCCATTAGAGGCTCTCCAGACAGCGATATAATGACGAACGCCCTGATTAGCCAGTCGTCAAAATAAAGGGAGGCTCTGAATCCTCAAAAAATGTAGAAAGCTTCTACATTTTGCAAGGGCCTTGTAAAAACAAGAGGAGCAGGAATGAGGTCGGAGTACAGTGCTCGACAGTGGTACATTACTTTCCCGTCCACAAACCTCAGATGTAGTTGAAAGTTTGGATGAATCGGGATGAGGAGGTATGCATCCTGAAGGTCGAGAGAGACCATCCAGTCGCCTTCCCTTAATGCTGTCAAGACAGCTTGGTAGACTTCATCGTGAAGTTTGTCTTGACAATGAACACAGAGCGCACTTGCATCTTACGTACTCCTGCAGTGAACGTGGCTGCCAGATCATTGGAGCCATCCCTGATAGTCTTGTTCCTGCAGAGAACGTGGCTGTCAGATCATTGGAGCCATCCCTGATAGCCTTGTTTATGCATGACATAATTGTACAGCAAAACCTCAAACGCTCGAAAAACTCCTAACAGGAGATGGTCTAGCTCTGAAGCCGACCATAAAATCTTGGAGCGTCTCATGGCCAGGCGCCAGGGAGAGTCTATGAGGCTTGAGAAGTCTATCTGGGCAGAGGCAGGAACTCCCATGCCGAGAACTTCTCCCGTGTCATACCAGACGCTCGCTCTATAAGCCAGTTTAAAAGGGGGGAAAGCAAAGGCTGTCTCCCCCAAACTCCTCCTGGTGATCAACCAGTCGCCTAGCAAACGTAAAGCTCTCTTAGAAGAGTGAGAGAGCACTAACTTAGAAAACAACGGCTTCGAAGTAGCTAGGCCTAGTGTAAACTCTGACGTTTAGGCGAACGAGGAGCAGCAGTTACAAAATGGTCCGGACTAAGATCCTTAAAAATCAGCATGATTTATTTAAAGTCCATAGAGGGCTGAGCAGCTTTAGGCTCCTCTCCGTCTGACAGAGTCCCCAAGGGAATATCAGTAGGAGGGGTAGGAGGGGAATCAGCAACTTCCTCATCTGAAGGACTGACCAGCAACAACAATAGGTGCGGGAGGACGCTCGACGTCAAGTCGAGACTGCCTTGACTGCCTAGATAGAGCAGTTAAAACAACTCTTGACTGCGGTGCTTGACGTTCAACGTCAAAACAAGGCAACTGAGCTGGTTGGCGAACGTCCTGAACGTCAACACGAGACTGCGGCAGCGGCTGAACGTCAACACGAGGCTGCGGCAGCGGCTGAAAGTCAACACGGGACTGCAGCGAGTAATGATCCAAGTCACGTGACTGACGTGACAAACTACCGACATCACGTTTCATAACGTCAAACGGACGAGTAAATGCTCATTTGGGCGGCTGACAGCCAGAGTCTCGTTTAGTGTAACGGCGACTCGAAAGCGAAGGTTCATCGTGAACCTGCTCAACGTCATACTTCTCCATAAGGGAGGCAAGCTTAGTCTGCATGTCCTGCAGGACAACCCATTTAGGATCAACAGGAGTCAGGACGGGCCGAGACGACGGTAACGTCTGTGTTGGCAAAACATTGCCTTTACCGCGACCCTCGGACCCCGTGTTACGCTTGCGTTTAATAGGCGAACCGTCTTCCGACGACTGCAAAGGGTCAGAGCTGTCCCCATGGCTACAGCCAGGACGCTGGACCTGTCCTGAATGGACTGACTTCCGCTTTAAGGGTCTAGAAACTTTGCTCCAAGATTTCTTTTGCGAGAAGCCTTCGGATGACGAGGAGAAAAACAGCCTCGCTCGTCTTATGGTAGGGGCGATCTTGCTAGACACGCCCGATACCATAGAGGGAACGTTAATTCGTTGGTTAAAGCCTCTCGTCCCCATAAGTCCTACGACATTACTTCTCCCTGGTAGCATGGGAGCCTGAAAGAGGTATCGGACAAGGTGAACGACAAGCACGAACAGACGAACCCTCGGTCGCAACACTAAAAAACACTTTGCGCAATTATCACTTTATCACTACGATTTTCTGTTTTTGCACTTACTTCACTGAAATCGTATTTTTCAATAATTTCACATTAGGCATGAATAAAACTGATTTCTACCTGAAGCACACAATTCTCCCCTACATCAAAAGGTTATAATTGCGAAATAAGTCGTATAATGTAAGCACATTAATACAAGCAAAAATCAGTAAACATATATATCGAATAAAACGGAAATATATAAAGTTAAAAGGATCAGTGCCTGGGGAGGAGACTAAACACTAGTTCATTAAAAACTACGTTTTCAATCTCTCACCGTACAGTGCCTTGGGACGAGAATAAAAACTAAAAACGTTTTATCCTTTCTCCTCGTACAGAGACTTGGGACGAGAGTAAAAAAAAACTGACTCGAGAACAACGTTACTCGCTTGGGACGAGAATAAAGATCGGAGCGTTCTCTCTTCCTCTCTCTCTCTCTCTCTCTCTCTTGATTTCACAGAGAAGAGAAAAGCCCACTCACCCTTCGTCAATAAACAGGTTATTTGACTAAAGGAAAAAACTGAAAGGACCAAGAAATTGAAAATTAACAAGTTCCTTTAAATTAGTATTTAAAACATTTCAGTTTGAAAGAAGAATGAACAAAACGTCAAAATCGATTTACTCTTTTTGCAAAGTGAAACCGTGATTCTCTCTTTCTCTATCGTAACGATAGAGCGCAAACTGCGTAGCATAAATAAACCAAACGTTAGTTCATCTTTGAAACAGCACGAAGACTATTCAAAGAAAATCTTTCATAAAATATCTACTAAAAAATATTCATTTAATAACTCTTACAGAGCAAATGATTTAAACTTAACGAAAATAAAAGTTGAATGGGCTCAACGTTGTTTAACTTCGGTTTCCAAGTTAGGACCGCCTACTCTCGGACTAGGGGAGGAATAGGTAAGGCCGCATATAAACAAAACATTAAAATTTATCTTGATGTTTAGTATAAATGGAAAGCTAATCGAAGAGGCCTAATAAAGGCGGGTGAGATATAAAATATATAGAGGAAAATCTATAATTAACAACAACAATTTATAAAGTGATAAGATAATTGCTAAAAGCCTAAAACACACTTCCGTACACTAAGGGAAGGGTCGGCCATTTTACTCTGTGGAAAAAAACCAGAGATAAAAGCAAGGGCAAAACACTTTTACTCTCCTTTCAAAAGCATTTCTTTTGAGGATAGTATTGAATAATCCAACACGGCGAAAGCAATAAAACCAAAACCAAGTACTTCACCAATTCGGTAGAAAACTCGAGGTCATAATAGCGAGTGGAATCGACTTGTCGATGAAACCGACAGAGAAGAACTGGAGCTGTTTACATGTATATGCGGTATCTGGCCGATAGTCGGCGCTGGTGGGCACACCCGCTACCTTCATGGCGATCGCTCGCGAGTTTTTGAATTCTGTCAAGCCGTCGGAGACGTCAGCTATTATATATTCACCGGCTAAGTTTAATATTTAAAAATAACATATGCATAAGTAATAATATTTCCTATGTAATGCACATTATGTACACCATTGTAGATCTTATTTCCTTGATTGAATTTACATGCTATTATGAATGATTATTGCACTACTTACGATGTCATGAATAGTTTTGTTAAATGAGTCATCTTCAGAAAGAATGAGCAGTATTATTAGGGACATATAAATGTGATGTGAGGTGCTATCTGGAGCATGGTACAAAGTTCTGAGAATTGGCAGAATAAGGTTTTCCATATCAGTTCTTGACAGCACATAGGTTCGAAAATCTTCATTCTTATGCAGAAGTAGATAAAGAACTAAAGTTGTTTGGTCTTCTTGCAAGTGAGTATATAAGGTTTTGTACAATGTGGCAAATTCTAATTTGAAAGTAGCAACGGCTTGGGTAGGAGTACTCTCGGCAGGATCTGTAAAAAAAAATAAGTTACAGTACAGAGCCACCAATATTACATAAAACATTCAATGACACAAATCAATACAAATATTTCAAAGATGTACAATAAAATCTGGAACCCTAACTATAGAAAATTTCAAGGACAGAGCACAGCTGCATTAATAAAGCTTATCTACTAATGTGCTTCTCATCTAAAGTGAACTATCTTACAACATAATTTCTGTCATGGTTTAACAAAACAATAAAAATCCTATCTGAATACTGTACTGTATAAATAACACATTTCATGTATTTTAACTATTATTTGTACCGTACCGTAATTCGTAAAATTTTACAAAACCCTTTGAACCTACCAAAAAAAAGCCTAGTAAAATGATATTTTCATTATAAAATAAGTATTTAAACATACTTACCCAGTGGATATATATATATATATAGCTTAAGTCCCTGACGTCACAGCATAAATTCAAAACTCGCGGCAATCGCAGATTGAGTAGCCAGGTGTACCACCAGTGAGCCCTCATGCGATGCTACTTAGAACCACTCCATATTTCATCAGATTTTCCATGCCCATAGGTTTCTAGATGGGAGGAGGGAGGGAGTTAAATTATATATATCCACCGGGTAAGTATGTTCAAAAATTTATTTTATAATTATAATATCATTTTTAAACATCTGACTTACCCGGTGGATATATATATAGCTGATTGACACCCTTGGTGGAGGGTCAGAGACAGCCACATTGTTGGAATATTACTTAAGTATTCCATCCCAGACTATTCTTTTTTTGGGGATGGAGATACAGTGTCGAATTTTTCAGGCCTTTTCGTCTCCCAAAAGAATGGAACAAGCTCTGTTAAAAGTCCGTCACTTGCAAGAGAAAAACAGTTGCTCTGTAAGAGTTTGAACGAGCCTCGTGGGAACTCTTTCATCGCTGGAGCAGTTTACCTCTCTGGGGAGACTCAACCTTTGCCCTCTCCAAGCTTAAGGTTCGTACCTGATAAGGAAGCTGACTTTTATGATATTAGTCATTAGTCCACTTTCCTTATGAGACCCAGCAATCCACTCAGGAGGCTGAAGACCTCTAGGAGCTGTCAAACCAGTCTAAAAACCTCTATGTTGACAGGACCTCAACCAATACCCTTGTTCCGGGCTCTCTTAAGGAACAAAATTGACCACCTGCTAAAATCACTGATTGTGTAAGATTGTCGACCAATCTCCAAGCAACCATAAAAATACAAAAGTTCCAAGAGAAGAAAAGGATATTAGGATTATGGGAATGTAGTGGTGGATCCTTACCCCACTACTGCACTCGCTGCTACGAATGGTCCCAGAGTGAAGCAGTCCTCAAAAAGAGTCTGGACACGTTTCAAATAATGTGAAGCGAACACAGATTTACTCCTCTAAAAGGTTGTGTCCTTAATGCTTTGCAACGATCTATTCTGCTTGAAGGCCACCGAGGTTGTTACAGTTTGAACTTCAATCGTCTTGGCCTTTATAAAAACTTGCAGTCTGCCTTACTGCCAAGTGCATGAGCCTCTTAATTAAGAGCCTGATAAAGAATGAAAGAGCATTCTTGGACATGTGTAACGAGGACTTCTAGACTGAGCACCAAAGAGCTTCCGACTAGCCTCGCAACTCTTTCTTTCAGTTCAAATATAACTTCAGAGCACAGGACTCTCTAACTCCTCGCCAGCCACATCCGAAAGGTTCGGAATCTCAAAGGTCAAGGTCAAGAAGGGCGTTCGTTCTTGGCGAGAAAGCCCAACTGCAATGAGCAGATAGCTTTGTGATCTCGAAAAAAAAACAATCATTTAAGCTAAAAGCATGAATCCCACTGACTCTGTGAGCTGTCGCCAGACTGACCTAAGATAGAGTCTTCATCGTGAGGTCCTTAAATGAAACTGAATGCAAGAGCTCAAACCTGTCACTCATAATGAACTTCAGGACAATATTCAGATTCCAAACTGGTGAATCCTGGAGCTGTTACTTTGATGTTTCAAACGATTTGAGAAGTTTCTGTAAGTCTCTAACATTAGAAAGGTCCAACCTTGATGGAAGAAGTACTCCTTGCTCCTGCAATAGGTCTAGTTGCTTCCTTCAAAAAAACCTCTAGTTCTTGTGAGTTTTTTAATAATCTGAAGACAGTTAGATGAAGAGCTTGGAGATTTAGATGGTACCTTCCAAGTGGGGTTGTTTGAGTAAATCCACTCTTAATGAAAGACTTCTTTGAGTGTCTACCATCCATTGCAGTACCTCTGTGAACCACTCTCTGAGGGCCAAAAGAGGGTCACTAGAGTCAATTCGTTCCTTTCGTGTGACACAAACTTTTGCATCACTTTGTAATGAATTGAACAGTGGAAATGCGTACAAGTCCATGTCACGAGCTGTTTGATGCTTGGGGTCGCATTCTGCTTGATGGTTGACATCGCGTCCCGATCGACGCTTGACGTCACTTCTTGCTGGACGCTCGACGTCACGTCCTGCAGGACGTCATGTTCCGCTAGAAGCTCAACGTCCCGTTAGGTGGACGTTCGACGTCACGTCTGTCTGCTTGACTCCTTGGGTTAAAATGGCTAAAATACGACATTTAACTAGGGAGTTGTAAAGACGTTCGTCATCAAGAACATCTCGACTAGTAGCCTCACTACACTTGGTGTCCAGGTGTGAAGTTACCTGACACTCAGGGTCCAAGCCTGCTACTCTCTTGTTGTTCGCAGGCTGATAAACTAGCATGAGCGAAGAGAGCTTCTGTTGCATATCTAGCAGCATAATAAAAACAGGGTCAACTTGTTGTGGTACAGGAGACGTCACGTCTACCGCAAGCTCTCTTTCTATACCGTTTAAAAAACACACAGAGCGTCCAGAAGACAATAACCAGTTTAACGGTGGAGAAGGAGCATGGACCGATGTCATACTAGACTCACACATCTGTCCTGCAACTGGGTGAGTTGGACGTTATTTGACAGTTGCCGACATCCTTAAAGGATGTTTGGTAGGAGAGTTTTCTTCGGTAGAATGAAAAAACACTCAGAACTGCTCCAAAGACTACAACCAGAAGCTTGCGGTGTCATGATAGGACGCTGATTGACCGTGTCCACCTTCCTCTTCAGAGGTCTGGAAGTTGACGCCAGCCTCGTCTGGGCGCTGCGTCATCCAAAGATGACGAAAAAACTTTTACCTCACCTTTCCTATGATGAGCGTCCAGGGAAGCGTCAATAGGTATGCTCGAGGAGGCGTCTGCTCGGGAGCTAAAGCCTCTCGTTTCCTTTGTCGTTCGACATTCCTTCTCCCAGGGGATATGGAGCTTGGAAGAAGTTTTTAAGGTCGACATTCCTTGGAAGAAGTCTATGGATTAGAAGAACGACAGGTCCTAACAGACGCACCCTCTATTTGAGGGGTGATGTTTAGACCGAAATAAAGAGCCCAAAACTGGAAAACTTCCTCCTATACACAGACCTTCAGGTATTGCTTGGAATTTGGATGGATGAGGATGTGGAAGTAAGCATCCTGGAGGTCTAAAGAGACCATCCAGTAGACCTTTCCTACTGCTGTAAGGACTGATTTCGATGTCTCCATGGAGAACTTTGTCTTCTGAACGAAGGCGTTGAGAGCAGTGACATCCAGGACCGGACAATAGCCTCCCTCTCCAAAAAGAGACATTTGATGTTGCATAGCCTGTCTCTTTGGCTCCTCTCTGTATTTGGCAGAGAGGTCTATCGGAGAAACTAATAAAGGAGGTTTCACTAGGAAAAAGATTTCACATCCATCCTTTAGTAAGAGCACGGACCAAAGGTCTCCTCCTCTCCTCTCCCAGGCTCACTAGAAGTAGTTAAGTCTGGCTCCTACTGTTGTCTGTGCAGTATAGAGAAAAAGTATGCAGAAACTTTCTTGCTGATTTAGACACCAAAACCTTTGTCTTTGACCAACTCTTGAGGGAGAAGAGAGGAAGAAAAAAGGGAGTGGTGCAAAGTTATCCTGCTTCATTGCCTGCATTCCTTAAGAGACTCAGCGATCCACCCAGGAGGCTGTAAAAGTCTCTGTGGGGCTGCCAACAGGTCCTCGACCTCAAAGTGGCTAGAACTCCACCTTTGCTATCCTGGCATACCTGATAAGGAAGCTGGCTTCATAGGTTTTTATGCCTCATTGCATCCAGCCTCCCATCATCCTCAAGCTCTATTAGATGATCGAGAATTTTTCTATGTACAACGACTTCTCTCACAAAGCCGGTTGTACTGCAGCATTTGTTGCTCAGGGTTTTGACGGAGGATCAGACTCAAGACCCCAAAGACCTACGTCCACAAGCACACAGCAAAAAAGAGGACACTGCCTTTTCTCACAAAAGCACTAATGCACTTCCTGCTGCTCCAGCTGAAAGTGTTGCTGCACCAACATCTGTAGTTAGGCTCTTTATGCTGCATTGAGGACATGCTATTGCACTGCCCTACCAGCACCCTCATAGTAAACAGAGACTCCTTTGACGCCTTCCTTAGCGAAAGCTCTGAAAGCGGGACGAGGAGCAGCAGGCACAAAATAAATTGGAAACTCTTCAGAAAAAAAACTCTTAGTTTCTTAAAGTCAACTGAAGGGAGAAGGATCTTAGGAACTTCTCCTAAGAGAATTCCACTAAAAGATAAATAGGGGAAAAGAGATCATCAATCCCTTCCTCCTACAAGTCTCTAACCGAGGTAGAGATGTCTTGTTTCCTAGGAGTCAACTCCTTAAGGTCCTGAATTCTGGCCTCAATGCTTTTAGAGGTTTAATTCTAGCCCTCTAACAGACACCAAGAGTTAGTTCAAGCGGGCCTTGGTCTGAGAAAATAATATCTTTCCAGTTAATATTTATTTCTGTATCTTTTAATATAGCGCCTGGCGTAACAATGTTCCAACGCTAGACGCTCACGGTCATTACGATCGGAACTAAGACGTTCGCGATCTTGACACTCAACGTCAAGTCCAACTGCTGGACTCTTGACGCCATGCAACTGTTTGACGCTCGGTGTCACCTCTAACTGCTAGACACTCGACGTCAAGTCCAACTGCTGGAAGCTTGACGCCATGGAACTGCACGACAATCGGCGTCACGTCTAACTGCTTAACATTAGACGTCGAGTCCAACTGTTGGAAGCCAGACGCCATGCAACTGCTTGACGTTCAGCGTCACGTGACTCTCGGAACCATGCCGTTCACGATTCAGACGCTCATGATCTAAACGCTCGCCATTAAACACACTCGCGATTCCTCAAGTCACAGCCAAAAACACACAACGTTCGACGTCACGTCTTGCAACTGCTTGACGTTCAGCGTCACGTGACTCTCGGAACAATGCCGTTCACGATTCAGACGCTAGCGATCTAGACGCCCGCGATTAAACATACTCGCGATTCAGACGCTCGGAACTAGCCGTTCGCGTCTAGAATTGTCGATCATCGAACAAGAGAGACAGAAGTTGCACTATGTTACAAACATTGTGTTAAACTCTTACAGCAGCGTTAGTAGCTAGCTGGCCAAAGCTCTGCGTTCGGCGTTAGATAACACTTTTACCTCGCCTTACCTACGGCAAGGGCGAGCGACAACAGGAACGCTCGAGGGGACTTCTGCTCGGGTCTTACAAAACGCTCTGCGCCAAGCTAACGCCTCTCGTTTCCTTTCGCCGATCGACATTCCTTCTCCCAGGGGTTGGGGAACTTGGAAAAGGTCTAAGGCTAGGATAACGACAGGTCTGAGCAGAAGCACCCTCCACTGTACTGCTTAAATTAACTGCACTAATTTAGCACTAAAAAACTTGCACTTTTAAACTCTTTCACATAAGACCAAAAGTAGACATGCCCAACGTGAGAGATCTATTCTGTCAAGGGCTTGAATGAGAAAGCACTAGGTATTCTCTGAATCCTATATAAAATGTAACAAAATATTTTATATAAAATATCAAATGAACAGATATAAGAATAAATTATATATATACACAGATACATACATATATATATATATATATATATATATATATATATATATATATATATATATAAATATATATATATATATATATATATAAACAACCCTTATTATTTAAGGGTTTCCAATAAAAGATGATTTGCCACATTCAACAATTGGAACATCTATATATATATTATACAAACGAACAAGTAAACAACGATACAAACGATCGTGAGACTATATCAATTGTCATGAATACTAGTTAGTGTAAAATTAACTATACGCTAATTTTCTTTAATCTCTGCAAAAAGATTATCTAAAGAAAAAATACTAAAAGGACAAATATTTATGTAAAATAACACATTCCTTTTTATCTTATAAAACTTGAATACTGTACTTTGGTTTTTAAGAATTTACTTTTCATAAGTAACGATACAAAGAAATTTATAATACTGTATCGACTGACTGAGAACTGCGTCGCGTAAATTAAACTGAACGCTAGTTTAGTTAATCTTTGAAAACAGATCGAAGACTATCTAAAGAAAGTATACTAAAAGGACAAAAATTTCTTAAAATAACATAATCCTTTAATCTTATAAACTTAAACACTTTGTAAGATAGTATTCACTTATCCTTCTTTGTAGAAAAAGAGAGAAATTGCAAGTCATACTATAGCCTACGTCATATGACTGTGACGTCATAGAGTAGGCGGAGTGTTTACCTACCGCCATCATGTTTTTCGTTAGATTACAGCAGGTTGAAAAACTTCTAATCCTACCTTTTAAGCTATAACCATAGCGATCAAATACCAAACAAAACAAAAATATGCGAATGCCTATAACCAATTTAGGAGTACATCACCAAGATAACTGCCAAAATTCAGGTTAATGACGAGTGAATATCAGATGATGTTGCCTGCGTGAGCGGCAGAGAAAATCTGATGAAATATGTAGTGGTTCTAAGTACCGTCACTTGAGGGCTCACTGGTGGTACACCTGGCTACTCAATCTGTGATTGCCGCGAGTTTTGAATTTCACCGGTGACGTCAGGGACTTAAGCTATATATATATCCACCGGGTAAGTCAGATGTTTAAAAAAAAAGGTTTTGACAGAGAAAAATGACAAATTTGTAATTTTTCTTCCATACAAACATTCCACTATTTACGTTGGGTATCTTGTTTTTGGCAAATCTGAACTAGCCATGATAATTTTAAGTGAGGGATAACTAGAGCACCCGCTAGTTAGAGGGTAGGGATGGGGGTAGCCCGCCTACCTCGCTCACACACCTGGGTTGAGTAACCACTTTGCTTACTGGCAGGACTTCTTGGGAGATAGGGTGGTAGGCCAATGTGCATAAATAGTGGAATGTTTGTATGCTAAGAATAATACAAATTATTACAAATTTGTCATTTGTTCCAGCGCAATTACAAACCTTCCACTATCTATATTGGGTACACTTACTTTTAGGAGGGAGGAAGTCCTTACCAACAGGGTTTGGTATTTTGACCCGGGGTTCTCTCTACTTCGGTAAGCTCAAAGTAGTAGGAACCCTACCCTCGCTAAATTCTTATGCTATACCCTATTAGGGGCAAGCATTATTAGCGGCCTGCAAAGTTTGTGTGTTCGTGAAACTTGCAATGCGGCCGGTCTATAATGTAGGAACTCGAATACAAATCCGAGATTCCTTAGAATTTACCCAATGCACTCCCTCAAAGAGGTATTAGGGACGCAACAAAATATTATTTCTATACTTATAGACAAGTGAAAGGAGTCTTACCTTCAGAGAGGCGAGGTCAGCGTGTGCTGAGGGATCATGGTGCTATTTTCCCGGGTGGGAAGAAGGTAAAAGGAAGAAGGAGCCAGTCATTCTACTCATTCACCCCAGACTAACCCAGGTAACCTCAGACCTCAACACTGCTGCTAGTCCATCAAGGAGCTTTTATGTGTTTTAGACCACTTGTTGTGCAGCCACCACATGATCTATGGAGAACATGTCCAGATTCTTGTGGGTTACGTCTTGCAGGTAGTGGGTGTTGAACGTTGTTTGACATTTCCACACGCCCTCTTGCAGTACCTGCGCCACAGAGTAGGTCTTTTTGAACCTAGGGATGTTACAATGCCCCTACCGTCAGGAGCTCTGGGTCGATTGGAAGGAGGAGGGTCTAAATTAAGAGGAAACAATTACCTTCCAAATCCAGGAGGAAAAGGAATTCCTTGTGACCCTCCTCTTGACCTTTCCCGTGCTGACAAACAGTGCCGACACACGGGGGCAAGCTGTTGCCATTCTTTTAAGGTAGGGCCTCAGACTCCTCACTGGGCAAAGCCCCAGTTGGTTTGGATCTTCAGTTAAGAATGAAGATTTTCTATCCAGAGTGGGCCAAACCTAGGGTACAGCACACCCGGATTTCGAGTCTTACCAATGAACTCAGGGACAAAACAGAGAATTACTTCTCCCCATCTCTTAGAGTAGAAGACGTATAAAGATAGATCATGAAACTCGCGAACTCTCTTGGCCAAAAGCCAAAGTGAGTAGAAAAACGGTCTTCCATGTAAGGAGGCAATCTGTTGCCAGACATAAAGGTTCATAGAGAGGGACCTTCAGAGACTGAAGGACCCGAACCGCGCTCCAAGGAGAAGGTCCAAGTTCCGACTGGGGACAAGTCATCTCAAAACTTTCTATGACGAGATGCATCGAGAGGAGTGATACCCTCTCCACGACATCAGCCACAAAAGACCAACCACTTCGCTTGGATGACTGACGCTGAAAAGTGTCTGAGGTGTCTAGACATCTTTCCGCAACTTGCTACAAAAAGTCTCTCTGAGAAAGGAGGTGCTGGACAGTTTCCAGGCATAAAGTCGAAGCGAAGCTACGGCTTTGTGGAAGATGTTGGCATGTGGCTGTTTTAGTACTGTGGAGGAAGTTCCCTCGGAAGCTGCAGAGGGTTTAGGAACCATTCTGCATTACATCATAGCAGAGCTATTGGAGTCATTGATAAGTTCTTGCTTATTCAGACTTGGATGAAGACTTTCTCACCAAAACGAACAGGGAAATGTGTACACATCTAAGCTGTCCCACTGTTGTTGAAATACATCTTGCTCGAGAGAAGGGGGTCTAATACTGGGGAACAGTCGAGCGGGAGCCTGAAGTTTAGGGCCGTTGCGAACAGGTCCACAGTCGGGGAACCCCACAAAGTTGAAACTTTATTGGCTAATAGACGATACAAAGATACTCAAAGCCCACTATCTGAGTCGCCCTGCTCAGATTGTCTGCAAGCACATTTCTGTTGCCAGGAATGACAAGAGCTGATAGGACACCTAGCTGTCTTCTGTCCATATGAGTATTTCTACTGCTAGATGGTTCTCTTAGAGAGCTATATGCTGGTACCTTTCTGTTTTGGGCCAAAGGACAAAGAAGAATTGGTGCAGCATATGACCCCCACCCCTTCTTTTGAAGTATCTGAAGATGGCATCAGTTCCAGAGGGGGGACAAGAAGATTGGCCTCTTTGTGGAGGTTCTTGTCTGCCACCCACCATCTGCAGTTCCTCCCAAAGGGTCAGGAGATTGCGTAGCAAGAAAAATATCTTGAGATGATATCCAGATGTGCAACTGCTTGCACTACTTCCAACTGCCATCAATTTATTGTGGGTTCTCCGAGTAAGAATGATACAAATCGGTAAACCGGGTAGCGAGTACTGCTTATGTTATTACAGCGACTCTCCTTAGAGATTGCCTGCCATACAAAGGACAGGTCAGCAACTATTGAATGCAACCAACTACTCCCAAAGGATAAGATTTAGACATATCTTTAATCTATTATTGGATGGGTAATCTGTGGTAAGTCTATCTACGGACCAGTAACACAGACCTGTGAGCAGGACAAGCATACAGACATAGCTCAAATTAAAGTCGTGTCCAAAACTCGGTTGGAGAACATTGAAAACGTTTGTAACCGAGATTTCTCTTTCTTATGAAAGAAAAAAAAAATTTGTATTTCTTTGTCTCCGATAGATAAAACTGGCATAAGTATTGAATATTTCCTTCTTGGGGAACCGATACGCTTATGAGAAGTTTTCAGTATGAGTATTTCTACGAAAATGGAGACTTTCGATCGGAAAGAAAAGAAGGAAGTACACTACCTATGAAGGCAGATCGTATATACAGTACAGTATGTCTGGTTACGGAAAGGTAGACGAGTAATGTATAACCTGGTTTCTAGTAAGGGATATAGCCATTACAACTTATTAGAATGGAGTTCTAATTGTAAGATGGTTTATAGCCCTTGTTGGCAGAAAGATCGCTTGCAACCAATTGTACTTCCCCATCTGCGTTAGCACATGCATAATCTTTGCCTCCGGGTAATCGTTTGAAAACAAATCTGGTTGTGGAACTAATGTATGTGCAACAAATCACAACATTATTGCCCAAGGAAAATTTGATCGTTGGCTAGCTGTAGTATTTTTCAAGATGTGAATGCATAGGCCCACAAACAAAATATACAGTTATTGAAGCGATCATTCCTGGCTTGCACACATATGTATTTGCCTATCTGCATTAACGCATGCGTACTCTTAGCCTCCAGGTAAACGTTTGAAAACAAATCCGGTTGCGGGAATAATGTATGTGCGACAAACCGCAACTTTATTGCCCAAGGAAAAGGTGATCGTCGACTAGTTGTAGTATTTTTTAAAATGTGAGCGCAAATAACCACAAAAAAATATACATTTATTGTAGCGATCATTTCTCCTTGGTTTGCCTATCCTGCTTGTGGGAGAGGCTTGACAATGTTCATACACAGACATGTTGTCTGGCTCCCTTGTGGGCGGGATTTGTAATGTTTGTAAACGTAATGAAAAGATGACTATGACCTTAGGAATAAATGCTTGAGATAACCCTGTAAAGGTAAAAGAAATAAAATGTCTCAGAAGCCTATCTAATAAAACGAGAAGACGATATGTCCAGGGGTACAATGACGGGATGCGGCTGACTCAAACAATAGGTTGTAACCGTATTTTTGGGCTCAGGCCATGTCGTCCTGATGGAAGTTCCTTTAAAGTACGGCGTCAATGACCTTAGATGTCAGGATGCCAGAAAACTTTCAATCAATCAATCAATCCTTTAAAGTAGCTTCCTAGGGTATATTTGACTACAGTGATATTCCCAGAGAATTTTACCTTAAGGTACCCACAATTCTAACTCCTGGAGCGAATATCCCTAACTTATCCTTATAGGGATATCGCACAATATCAGAGGACGTATTCTTGACACGCCACATAGCTATCTTCACCCCGAATAGCGTTAACGCTTCGAGAGGGAAAGTGGCAAGAAAACAAAGGGGAGCCGTTATTAAGGTACCTCTCCTCATTGTTTTGAGTCTGTATATGACGTCATCATCCGAGCCATGTCATTCCTTATCTCGTAGCGCTATTGCTCGGTGATTTCCCCTGTGCTCTCTCGCTATTTTTGGATTTATCCGTCATTATGATGCTTTCACCAGCCTCTTCTGCCTCTGGAAAGTTGAGTATTATCTTTACTTTGTATAAATGTAAGTCCTTGCCCGTTTTTATTTAAATCAAGGTTAAATTAACGTAAACAAGAGCTGTTGCCTCATCGGAAGCGTCATGGGCGCTGTCGTTCGCTATGCACGAGTCATTTAGTTAGCCAGAACGACTTCCCCAGTTTATTAGCTTTAACAAATTTAGCTATTTAGCCTTCCTGCTAGGAATTCTTTGTATTATGCCCATAGTATTCATCAGTTTCGGCGATTTAGGTAACCGATCCTTGCTTACGCTTGGCGTCTTAGCCTAGGCGTTTTGCTATTAGTACTTTCATGCATGATATAATAGACTTTCCTAGTGTGATAATTTTATTGAAGCTCTAGGCATTAATTTATGCATGTAAGATATTTACTAAATAAATTTTCCTCTTCCAAAGATAGTATACGAGAGAGTTTTGGTGATTTAGGTAATCGATTCTCACTGCGCCTAGGCTACTAGCCTAGGGGTTTTAGTATACTTTCGTACACATCCCCGATTGTTCTTTTTCTCCTCTGGAGGTCTAAGAGCAATCCCTTTTCCCTCTGAGTTAGCCTAGGCTTAACCCTAGTCAGTTTTGCCTCGAATAGCATTCGGGTTAAACTAGGCTAGGGTGTTTCTGTCCTTGTCCTGTAACTGGAGAAACTGGTTTTTGGATTTGGTCAGAACCTCAGAGTATTTTGTCTGTGGTCGGTAGCTGTCTAGCAAGGTGAATAGAATTCCTTTGCTAGGTTAGGCTGCTGACATAGGAGGCTAGACTTCCCTAGGCCACACCTGAAGGTTTCTGTACGATATGATTAGTTCTCCCTGTGGCTTAGCAGACTAGTCCTGTGCCGTTAGACCCTAAGTCGAAGAACAGAATTCTTCCACTGCTTAGGGGACAACAGCACTAAAACCCCATTCCTTTATTGTTTGGAGGGGGCAGGGAAGATGCTGCCAACCTCTTTACTGTATTAGACTACCCTAGGCTAGGAATAGATTCTTTAGCCACTTGGGATAGCCCTAATACTGGAACGGAGTTTTGTTAGGTGAAGTAGGACAGGCTTTACGGCCGGTTCCTTCCACACCTTATATGACCCCCATCCCTCCCTTTAGTGATGGCCTAGCCATCACAAACCTTTGGCCATCGTCCTACAATCGACCCGAGAGCTGGTAGGTTGTGGGACTGGCTCGGGCTTCTGCCGGCCGGCAGAAGCCTCTTCACTGTTGAGTGTTCTTCAGACCTTCCTTAGTCTGCCATCCATATGTCTGATGGTAGAGCCCGGCAATGTTATGGATGGATGGAAGCTTGAATGTTACATTCTCCCCTTCCATTTGAACCCTCATTCTGGATAGAAGGTAGTAGGGCAGTGCCCTCTCAACAATCCTTAGATCCATGCTTTCTCTTTTGCTATTGTCTAGTACCACTGGGTCCTAATCTGCCGGCTTAGCGGCCGGCAGCCGGGTGGGCTGCAGACCGCTGGTTTGATAACTATTCGCCGACCGGCATAGATTGCCATCAGCCCGCGGCCGGCCGGCAGCTGACTGCATACCAACTATTCTGCCGGCTACTACGATTAGTGACTGGCAGCCGGGGTGCAGTGGACTGCCGGCATATTACCTATTGCCGGCCGGCACCCAGCAACCAGCGATCTGCCGCCCATTAATCCCAAAGGTAGTATACCATTGCATTGTACCCAGGTACTAGCCGGCCGGCACTACAGTATATGATTATACAGTAGCCAGTATAATTGCAGTATAGAACATACTGCAAGTAGAAAACTACAGTATAGATTATACGGTAGCCCAAAATTTTTTCCAACATACACTGTGTTGTCATGTACAGCCTATTGTGAGACCGTACATTATAAAAAAAGTGAGTTCTTTCTTTAAATTATTTAGAATCCCCGATATTAAAACATCTGGAAACTAGTGTTGAGTTACACTTATATATCCTTATAGCATAGGAAAATTCCAAAGGTTTTCTTGAATAGAATTAACCATAGTTTTAATGTTGTGGGAGGTCACAGCAATTGGCTGGGCAGGAAGCACATGTATGTGTCTTTCCTTTTTCATTTCTAACTTATCTATCCTAAGCTATATACAAAGATATTTGTGAGATCTTTCACTGTATACTCATTGGAATCTCCTCTCTTTACAGGAGGACCAGCCCAAGTGCGGGAGTATGTTTTGCAACGTCCGCAGCAAGAAATTCAGTGGACACGAGCTGTGCAGGAAGCATGCACGCTGTGCAGTCACCAAGGGAGATCTTAAGTATTGGGACCCCCAGGTATGTAAGATATGTACAAACTTGGTTACTGAGGCGTTTGACAACCCTAAGTCGGCGGAGTTAAGGGATGCAGCAAGGGAAAAGCTGCGTAAATGGGTCCAGGGTTTTCAAAAGAACACCACGGGGCCTTACCTTCCAAGTGAAAAGATGCAGGCTTACCTTTTCCCCAGGGCATCTACGGATGCAGTTATCCCCCAGCCTCGCTCAGAGATCCCCTGCGTCCAGATTCCAGTAGAGTCTGATGTCTCGGACGCATTAAAGGACATCCAACTTGACGACAGGATGTCAGAAGTGTCAGAGGACACAGAGAAGGACCTTCTCGCAGAAGGCCATGAGGAGGACTCGACTCTGGCTCCCGAGACCGAGGAGGTAGAGGTTGACACGGTGTTGGTCTTGTCGGTTCCTGCCCCAGAACCAGTTCCCTCGACATCGTCTGCTCTTCCAACTGATTTGGGAAGGACTCTGTCTTCCATCATGGAAATGATCCAACAGATGCAGAAGAAGAGTGACGAAAAAGAAGCTGTGATGAAGCTGGAGATGCGTAGACTCGCAGCATCACGCGGGCCTCAGAAGAAGCTTAATGTAAAGGACCTTCCTTTATGTTCAGACGTGAACCCGTGGCGGTATGCAGAGCACATGCCAATGACGACCGGGAAGATATTCATCCCCGAGAAGCTGGGCTCAGTCCCCATTGAAGAGGTGGAATTCTGGCTCAGCTTAGAGTCGTACCCGGACTGTTATGTCCGTTTGAAGAAAGAACCAGCCTCAAAGGAGGAAACAGAGCCAAAAGAGGTCATAGTGTTTGACCATGGTAAAGCACAGGCTTTACTGGCTAGTTCTATGAAAGAGAGGGGCTTCACAAACTCAAAAGTACCAGCATTGAGTAAGAAGCACCCCTCCTTTGTGGCTTCACCAACCAGAGCCTTCCCCTTTATGGAGAAAGAGTAGAAGGCACCCTTAAAGGCTATTGAGGCAGGGAAACCGTGTCCTACACTAGATATGTAGGCCCTTATCCCTGACTTTGCCTCTGGCCCAGAGTGACTGGAAGGACGTCCATCTTACCTTCTCAGTCGGGAAGTTAGAAGCAGATATTGCCGGACGTCAGTTCGGTGAGGACCTTCCAAAGTTGTCTGAACTTCTCTTGCGCAGGGAGCAAGAGAAAAAAGAAAGACTTGCCGTATCTATGTCCCTCCAGACTACCTTGGAGACGATGGCAAGCGATCCCCAGAACCCGGACATGTTTACGGTAGTGGCCAAAACCCATTTGGCTACTGTGACCAAAGACATTTATAGCTTCATTAAGGCCAGAAGGGCTTGTAGGAAGTTCGTGTTTGCCTCGGCTGCAGTGAGACATGAACCCAGGAAGCTGATTTCATCTAGTATCTAAGGAAAGGACCTCTTCCCGAGCGAAGTGGTCAAAGAAGTAGTAGATAAGACTGCTACGGAAAACAGGAACCTTCTCCAAAAGTGGGGCATATCGCTCAAGAGGAAGTCTTCCCCGGATGAGGGTCCCCAACCTAAGAGGAAGACAGAGGCCTAGGCTACCCTCTCGCCCAGCCAAACAGTATAGACAACAGCAACAACTTCCTACGACTGCGGTGCCCCAGATGGTGGCACAACCTCCAACTGCCTACCAGTTGGTACCCCAGCCAGTGGCGACGCAGTCACCAGCCTTTACTCCGGCTTTCGAGAGGCAGTCAACTACCTTTCGACCGAAAGCTAAAGGATCAGCTAGAGCCTCCTCTAGATGCCCCTCAAGAGGAAGAGGAAACAAGAGGAGGACGCGGTCAAGAAGGCAAGTCCTCCGGTCCACAGCAAAAGTGAGATGCTCCCGGTAGGAGGGAGACTGTACTCATTTCGGGATCGTTGGACCTTCGATCCCTGGGCCCACAGCCTGATCAAGAACGGACTGGGTTGGAGCTGGAACAACGCTCCACCATCATTCCCTCAATTCTTCCAATACTCCACCCTCGTCCTGGAAGAATATGTGCGGGAACTCTTGGAAAAAAGAGTAATACGGAGAGTAAAGTCCATCAAGTTCCAAGGAAGGCTGTTTTGTGTTCCCAAGAAGGACTCAGACAAACTCAGAGTCATTCTGGACTTCGCCACTCAACAAGTTCATAGTAAACTCCAAGTTCAGGATGTTAACACTTCAACACATAAGGACCCTGTTGCCCAAACGGGCATACAGTGAGCCCTCGCTACTTCGCGGTTCGACCATCGCGGATTCACCACTTCGCGGGTTTTTTTCATAACCCATACAGTATATATATATACATATCGCGGATTTTCCGGAAATTTTGAAAATACCGCGATATCTGAAGACCCCAAATACGATATTTCGTTACCTGTAATTCCATTAATACTGTAATTAGTAATATCTGCTCTTACTGATTGTTCATTGCATTACATATGACATATAATTCAGCATAGAAAGAAATAAAACACGAAAAGAGAATGTGATCATACGATAATTCAGTACTGTATATAGTACGTAGTAAAATTAAATCGAACATGAAACGCAAATCAGATGCAGTCATACCATATTAGAATGGTGTAAGGCTGCTGATGGCTACTACTGTACTACAAATGTAATGGATGTGCATCTTTTCCATGAATCTTTTGTATGTATACGTACGTAGTACTGCATCCAATAATATTCTTTGTTGCAAAAATCACATCTCGAATAAGCGTACGAGAGAGAGAGAGAGAGAGAGAGAGAGAGAGAGAGAGAGAGAGAGAAAGAGAGAGACATATCCTACAACAAAACAAGCGTAAAATAGCGTACGTAAAGCTGTATTATTATTATTATTATTATTATTATTGTTGTTGTTGTTATTAAAATTATTATTGTTATTATTATTATTATTATTATTATTATTATTATTATTATTATTATTTATTATTATTATTATTATTATTATCATTATTATTACTGTACAGTATACGTAGGGTACCTTGTACTTTGAATTGGTAACCTACGTAGCATATAAGACGGGTTGTGATTGGTTCAAGCGCTGATAGATGACGAATCAGAACCCAAGTTTTGTTATCTAGCCTGTGATTGGTGTTTTGCCCGCATCTCCAACCCACAGCATCTACGTATTCGCGGTCACTTTGTCTCCCGCCGTATCGCTGTGTAGATGTTGTTAAGTTATTGTGGACTTTAATCTGTGCTGTGCGTGACTGTTTTAGGTTGAACTTTTTGTTGAACTTTCTGTTAAACCCTACTGTACAATGCCTCCCAAGCGTTCTGCTTCTACTAAGGCTGGTAGTGAGCCTAAACGCCACCGAAAGATGATGACGATTGCTGAGAAGGTGACGCTTCTCGATATGTTAAAAGACGGTAGAAGTTACGCAGCCGCAGCCCGCCATTTTGGAGTCAACGAATCCACCGTTCGCTATATCAAGAAGGACGAGGCGAACATTAGAAAGACGGCTACCATCACCTTTAGCAGATCAGTGAAGCGAGTCGTTACCACGCGTAATAAAACGATCGTACGCATGGAAGGTGCTTTAGCAGCGTGGATTGCCGACTGCCGGAAGAAGAACATGGCCCTGGATACGAACACCATCCGAACCAAGGCTTTGAGGTTGTATGAGAATTTTGCGGCAAAGGAACCTCAATACGACGATGGCGACCATGCTGAAGAAGATGATGATGTAGATGAACCTCAACCAGGGACATCCACTGATTCCCAGCGTCAGAAACGTTTTTCCGCCAGCAAAGGATGGTTCGCGAAGTTTCAGAAACGCTTCGCCCTGAAAAGCGTTTCCCTGCACGGCGAGGCTGCTTCCGCTGACACTGCCGCTGCTGAAACTTACGTGAACCAGACGTTCAAGAATATTATCGCCGAAGGTGGATACAAGCCGGAACAAGTGTTTAATATGGATGAGACCGGCTTGTTTCGGAAGAGAATGCCGTCGCGAACTTTCCTGTTCAAAGAAGAAGCCAAAGCCTCTGGCTTTAAAGCATTCAAGGATCGCGTTACCCTCGTGATGTGTGGCAATGCTGCTTGATTTTTGCTAAAGCCGGGGCTTATTTACAAGTCGAAAAATCCTCGCGCTTTGAAAAATAAGAATAAGAATCTCCTTCCCGTGTACTGGATGCATAATCCAAAAGCATGGATTATGAAGATGCTGACCTCCAACTGGTTCCACCAGTGTTTCATCCCGCAAGTCAGTCAATATCTCTTAGAGAAGGGCTTGCCATTCAAGATCCTTCTCCTTATGGATAACGCTGGTGGACACGCAACTGACCTGTCGCGTGAGGGCGTTCAGGTTGAGTTCCTGCCACCCAAAACCATGTCATTAATTCAACCGATGGACCAGGGGGTTATCAGGGCGTTCAAGGCCCTCTACACGAAGAATACCTTGGCGGACCTCGTTGCGTGTGTGGATGCTGCCCAAGAAGATGAAGATGAAGATTTTAATTTGAAGGCGTACTGGCGGCAGTACACCATAGCCACGTGCCTGCAGAACATTCAAAAGGCACTGCAAGAAATGAAACCTGCAACCGTGAATGTGAGCTGGAAGAAGTTGTGGCCCCAGATTGTTTACGACGACGAGGGATTTACTCCGTCTGAAATCCAACACTCTGCAATATGCAAATCTGTGCAGTTGGCTGCGATAATTGGAGGTGACGGGTTTGGCGACGTGACAGACTGAAGACGTCGACGAGTTGTTGGACTGCCATTCCCAGCCGCTAACTGACGCAGACCTAGAAGACCTGACGAAATAGGCCAGTGAAGAAGAGAGCGAAACACAGGAAGAGACCCAAGAAAATGTCGAAGAAACGGGCTTAACATTAGAACGGCTTGCCAAGGTCTGCAACCATATAAAGGAGGTGAAAGAAATGTTGCAAGAGTGGGACGAGGATATGGTTAGGTCTATGCAATTCTACAACAAGATCGATGAAGACATGACTCCCTACAGGATGCTCTTAGAGCGAAAAAAGAAGCAGCGGCAGCAACTTCCGATCACAATGTTCTTCCAGCCTCGCAAAAAAGAGCCAGTTCCTCCTGCTAGTATGCCTTCGGAAGAAATTGAAGAAGTTTCCCAGGAAGAAGTTTCCCAGGAAGAAGTTGAAGAGGTGTCCCAGGAAAAGACACCTCCGTCTGAAGAGACGTAAAATACTATCATTGGCTGCACAGTAGAAGACATCATCAGCTTCATCATCATCATTTCTACTGTGCAGCAAATTCATCGCCATCATCATTCAAGTTTTTCTTCAACTTCTTTCGTGGTGAGTACAGTAACAATCTTTATTTTTTACTTTAATATTCTAACATTTTAATATTTGTGCCTGTTTTAGTTTAGTACTGTATGCATTAAGTTAAAGGGAAGGTTTTAAAAGTCTGAAGAGTATACATGTTGTAACCTATCATATTTTTTTTGTTTAAAGTTTACATTTACGTCTCTCTCGTAAATTGTTTTCCTGCTTTGCTACGTACAGTATGTACTGTATGATTTTATATAGATACGGTAAATAATATTTGTAATAACATATTTTCTAAAAGCTTTTACTGTAAATATCATTATTTATCACTTTCATCATGCGCGTTAAATGCCTTCTTTGTTTACTGAGCGTGGTTGTTTACTGAGCGTACTTTATGACGCCGTCGTTTCAAGGGCGTCATAAAGAAAAACATTTCATTTGGAAGTCCTAAGAAAAATTAAGTAAAACATTGGTAATAACAAAATCAACATACTGTATAATCAATATAATCGATGCAAAAACTAACCTATACACAGATGTGTACACTAAATGCGTTTGTTTCTTCATTATGATCAGAGAAACGTAAACAAAACATTGGTTGCCATTTTTTAACGTGCTTTTTGGCGTGTTCAGGGAACGCATGATATAAAATCGCCTTTAATATTTGTGCCTGTTTTAGTTTAGGGTACTGTAGTACATGCATTAAGTGTTCTGTACATTAAAGGGTAGTTTGTTAACAGTACTATGTACAAGGGAAGGTTTTAAAAGTCTGAATATACATGTTAAATAAATGGTGTCACTACTTCGCGGATTTTCACCTATCGCGGTCGGGTCTGGAACCTATCTACCGCGATAAACGAGGGTTCACTGTACACTGTCTCGATAGACATGGCGGATGCCTACTGGCATGTCTCAGTCAATCGTCAACTCTCCTCCTACCTAGGTTTCAAGCTACAAGGAAGACTCTACGCCTTCAGAGCTATGCCCTTCGGACTAAACATAGCCCCAAGGATATTCACGAAGCTTGCAAATGCAGCCGTTCATCAACTACGCCTAAAAGGTGTCCAAGTAGTGGCCAACTTGGATGATTGGCTGGTGTGGGCAGCATCCAAGACGGAATGCATGCAGGCTTCCAAGAAAGTGATCCAGTTCCTGGAAGATCTGGGATTCAAGATCAACATCAAAAAGTCTCGACTATCTCCAGCTCAAAAGTTTCAATGGTTGGGAATCCACTGGAACTTAGAGTCACACCGACTTTCCATTCCTCTGAAGAAAAGGAAAGAAATAGCGGGATCTGTCAAGAGACTTCTAGAATCCGATCAGATATCAAGACGCCAACAGAAGAGAGTGCTGGGCTCTCTGCAGTTTGCTTCAGTGACAGACTCATTGCTACGAGCACGGCTAAAGGATGCAACAAGAGTCAGGAGAAGATACGCATCAAACGCTCGAAGAGATCTGAAAAGACCATTACCGACTCGACTGCGATCGCTTCTCAAGCCATGGTCGAAAGCCAAGCACCTGAAGAAATCAATACTTCTTCAACCACCTCCACCCTCAGTCATCATCCATACAGAAGCTTCAAAGGAAGGATGGGGAGGTCACTCTCACCAACGGAAAGTCGAAGGGGCTTAGTCCAATCTATTCAGTACCTTCCATATCAATATTCTGGAAGCCATGGCAGTCTTTCTTTCGCTGAAGAAATTATCTCCTCGCCACTCGACCCGCATAAGACTGGTCCTAGACAGCAAGGTGATAGTGAGATGCCTGAATCGTCAAGGTTCGAGATCACCTCAAATCAACCAAGTGATGTTGGCCATCTTCCGCTTGGCGGAAATGAAGAGATGGCACTTATCAGCAGTTCACCTCCAAGGATTCCACAACGTGACGGCGGACGCTCTATCCAGGTTCACACCGATAGGCTCAGAATGGTCCCTAGACGCAGGATCGTTCTCCTTCATCTTACGTCAAGTCCCGGAACTGCAGATCGACCTCTTCGCGACGAGCGACAGCAAGGAGCTACCTCGTAACGTGGCCCCATATGAGGATCCTCTAGGGGAATCAGTGAACGCAATATCCCTCGATTGGAACAGATGGTCCAGGATTTACCTGTTCCCTCCACCCAACCTTCTACTGAAAGTCCTCAACAAACTGTGATCATTCAGGGGAACAGCTGCGATAGTGGCTCACAAGTGGCCAAACACCATCTGGTTCCCTCTAGCGTTAGAACTGCGACTGACGTTGGTCCCGTTGCCGGATCCAGTTCTGACTTAGCGAGTGCAGAAGTCGACTGTCTTTGCTTCATCACAGAAAACCCGAAACCTTCATCTCATGATTTTCTCTCCTTAGCAGTGAAAAAGAGATTCGGGATCTCGAGAGACAGCATAAACTTCTTAGAGGAATATAAATCTAAATCTACCAGAAGACAATATGAGTCGTCGTGGAAGAAATAGGTTGCCTTTGTCAAGGCAAAGAAACCAAATGAAACCTCAACAGATTTCTGTTTATCCTTCTTTATCCACCTTCATGAACAAGATTTAGTAGCCAACACGATATCAATGTGTAAGTCTGCCTTCACGAGACCCTTATTGTACGCCTTCCAGGTCGACTTCTCTAATAAAATCTTCAACAAGCTTTCTAAGGCCTGCGCTAGACTCAGGCCGGCAGTACCTCCGAAACCCATTTCATGGTCTCTAGATAAGGTTCTTCCCTTCGCATCAACGCTGAACAACGAAGATTGCTCTCTGAAAGATTACCCAAAAAGTTATATTTCTATTTGCACTAGCTCGGGTGCCAGAGTTAGCGAAATAATGGCCCTCTCGAGAGATGAGGGTCATATTCAGTTTGTAGAAAGGGGAGAACAATCTTTTTCCTGACCCGACGTTTCTCGCCAAAAATGAGCTACCTACCAAAAGGTGGGGTCCCTGGAGAATCTGCCCTCTGAAGGAAGATGTGTCTCTATGTCCAGTAGAGTGCCTAAAGGTCTATCTTCGAAGAACTTCAGACTTTAGGGGAGGACAGCTTTTTAAGGGAGAAACTTCAGGTTCAAATTTGTCTCTGAAACAACTAAGGGCGAAGATCACCTACTTCATTCGCAGAGTGGATCTGGACAGTACACCTGCAGGTCACAATCCGAGAAAAATTGCCTCATCCCTGAAGTTTTTCCAATACATGGATTTCGAAAGTCTTCGCTCGTACACTGGCTGAAAGTCATCCAGAGTGTTCTTTAGACACTACGCGAAGCAAGTAGAGGAACTTAAGAGGTTTGCGGTGGCAGCAGGTAGTGTTCTAAAACCTGTTGCTTAGTTCTGCAAGGAACAGTGAAAACTAATTGGGACTATTAAGTTAAGGGTGTGCGTGTTGTCCCCTGACGGTCACCATGTTAAGTGAGAGGTCACCAAGGTGTCCTTACGGACTGTTCCAAATACAAAAGGTGAAGTAAGCATAATGCATAACACGTGTGCCATGCGTTTCTACGCAAGTGTGAATGGACAGTAATGACAGATATTAATGAAAATTTATTACCATTTTCGTTTTCAGTGGCAGTAATACGTTTCCTTTTCAGATGAAACAAATATTTCCTGTATTACTGCTATCTTTATGCTTTAATTTATTTCATCCACATTTTATATTATTCTATGAAATGCAGATTGAACTATATATTTTATTGACTGTCAATAAACAAGCTCTAATTGAATTTTGCGTCTTATTCACCCCAAGTTCAAATTAATAAAGTTATGTTGAGCATTATTTTACAACCTTTGGATATTGCATGATGATAAAAGAAAATCTATAAAGATTGTTCCTTCATGTAGACAAACACTCCTTGACTCTGGCCAGTCTTTACATACGACAGGCCAGTATACTCTGAATGTAATACTGACTGATACAAATATTTATTCCTAAATGGATACAAACCTCTTGTCAGTACATACGTCAAACTCTGTATACCGGGTGAGGTGTCAGTATTGCATACGCACATTGGTGGGTTTTCAATACAAGCTTTGCTTTAGAAGGTATAGGTTGAGACCAATATACCGGTTTGTTTGTTAGGATTTCCATATATAATATGTATTCCTCGAGACTTTTCCAGAGTCTAGCATGACTCTTCCCTGTGGGGGCAGGAAGCACTAACATGGTTCATGATTAGAAGTGATGATGTATGACGGTAACATCATAGGTCTCTAGGTCTAAATTGACCAAGGAAATTCGGTCTTGAGGACAAGGCACAAAATAAAAAATTCACAGATACATTAATGCTCTGGAATACTTCCATCAGGAGGACATGGCCTGAGCCCAAAAAAACGGATTTTGAGCGAAGCGAAAAATCTATTTTTGAGCTCAGGCCATGTCGTCCTGATGGACCCGCCCTTCCTTTTTTTCTTTTATGAAAAGGGCTAAAAGGACCCCTCCAAATAGTACTGTATCTGTAGCACCTCGCTTATTGCTACAAGGAATAACATGGCGCCAATGATGACGTCATATACAGACTCAAAACAATGAGGAGAGGTACCTTGATAATGGCTCCCCTTCGTTTTCTTGCCACTTTCCCTCTCGAAGCGTAAACGCTATTCGGGGTGAAGATAGCTATGTGGCGTGTCAAGAATACGTCCTCAGATATTGTGCAAATATCCCTATAAGGATAAGTTAGGTATATTCGCTCCAGGAGTTAGAATTCTGGGTACCTTAAGGTAAAATTCTCTGGGAATATCACTGTAGTCAAATATACCCTAGGAAGCTACTTTAGAGGAACTTCCATCAGGACAACATGGCTATCTCACCCAAAAATAGATTTTTCGCTTCGCTCAAAATGCGTTTTGTGTCAATAACCTTAAGGTTTTGTCTTGGAGAGAGGGCATGCGGCAGAAAGTTCTTACGGCCTTTATGATGTTTCAACGAACACCTGTCGAAGTTATGTAAAACTTCTCAGGAACAAGAGTTTCGCCAAAAAAAGGTGTAGTCTCATATGTGAGGATTTGATCAACAAGACCATACATTATGTTGCCATGGACTGCTTTCCTATAAGGGGTTGCCATCAAACACTTTCTCGCTAGCGAGAAAAACTACCGTCTAATGCAGGCAAGACCTGCCGGAAAGAATTAAACTGGAATGTAGAAATTCTTTCTGCTGGCTTCTGTCCCAGCAGCTGAGGGTTTCTTGATGATGGGGGATACGATCTCAAGCTGCCTGCTACCCCAACCACTCGAAGTGGGAGGGGTGGTGGGAAGGTATTAGTGGTTCGTTCAAAAACTAAAGGAAGGGAGTTGGCAAGATTAGCATAGCTGTTGCATAGAAATCAGCTAGGAGTGTAGAGTGACATTGCGAGTCACGCTACACTGGATGACCAAGCCCTACCATAGAGCTTTCAAAGTCAGCTCTGGGTCGAACAAATCTAAGGGAACTTGAAAACTGGTTGAGAACCTTATCATGCGAGCCCACTCAAGGAGAGGAGCTACTACTGTTATTATTATTATTACAGTATTATTATTATTATTACTATTATCATTATTATTATCATTACATGCTAAGCTACATCCCTAGATGGAAAAGCAGGATGCTATAAGCCCAGGGGCGACCGTAAGGGATCACCGTGACGAGAACCTGAAGGAACTACGTCACCGATTCCTGATGGAAGATGGAATCCCTCAGGAATCCTGTTCAGTGAACCCACAGGGTTCATGCGACAAGAAGCATGACGAAAACCCAAAGAAACTACGTCATTGCTGCCTGGAGGGAGATGGAATACCTCAAGCAACGTGTTGTGCACGCGACCAAGGATGAAAAGAGCCCGAAGGATCTAGGTCATCGTTACCTAGAGGGAGATGGAATCCCTCAGGCAACGTGTCATGTGAACCCACAAGATTCACGCAATGAGAAGGATGACGAGAACCTGAAGGAACTACGTCATCATTACCTGGCGGGAGATGAAATCCCTCAGGCAACGTGGGTTGACGCGACCAAGGATGACGAGAACCCGAAGGAACTTCGTCCTTGTTACCCAGAGGGAGATGAAATCCCTCAGGCAACATGTCTTGTGAACCCACGCAGAACCCGAAGGAACTACGTCATTGTTACCTGAAATGAGATGGAATCCCTCATGCAATGTGTTGCGTGAACCCTACGCGACCAAGGATGACATGAACCCGAAGGAACTAGTCATCATTAACTGGAGGGAGATGGAATCCCTGAGGCAATGTGTCGTGTAAACCAACAGGTTTCAAGCAATGAGATTCTGAAGATTCTCTGCTATGTGAGTCAACAGACTCAGCAAAATGGCGGTCACGAGAGCCCATTCAACATAACTGGAATTGCAAGAACCCAAGAGCTCAAGCAACTGAAACCCGACGGTCCTGGGTTACGAGAGCCGGAAGGCTCCAATTAACCTGAACCCGAAGGCTCCGTGTCCCATAAGCCCGAGGGCCTAATGAGACGAGGACGCGAATTTCCTGGGTTGCGAGAGCTCGAAGGCTCTATGCAAAAAGAGCCCGAAGACCCGATGTCATGCAAGCCCAATGCGTGACAGTCGCGAGACCCAAATACAAGGCTTAATGCAACGAGGACCCAAAGGTCCCCTGGTGCCACGAGAGTCCGAAGGCTCAGCGTGACAGGAACCCAAAGGTACCGGGTTGCAAGAACCCAAGAGTTAGGCGTAACCAGGGTTGCAAGAACCCAAGAGTTAGGCGTAACCAGGGTTGCGAGAGCCCAAAGGCTAAACACAATGGGAACCTGAAGGTTCCGGGGCACGAGAACCTGAAGGCTACATGTGACTAGAACCCAAAAGCCCCAGGTTGTGAGAACCTGAAGGAACATCAAAACCAGAACCCGAAGGTTCGGTGTCCCGAAAGCCCGAAGGCTTAGCGAAACGAGGACCCAAAGGTCCCGTGTTACGAGAACTGGAAGGAACATCAAAACCATAATCCGAAGATTCGGTGTTCTGCAAGCCCAAAGGCTTAGCGAAACGAGGACTCGAAGGTCACGTGTTGTAAGAACCTGAAGGAACATCGCAACGGAAGCCTGAAGGCTCTGGATCAAGCAAGCCCAATGCGAGATCATCACGAGGCCCGGAAGGGACATTGTGACTTGAACACGAGGGCTTAAAAAGGCATCTCCTACCACTGGGGGAAGAGCACGCCATGGATGGTGAGGGTAAAAAAAAAGAAAAAAAAGCCGCCTTAACCTGACGAACCTCCGATGACTAACGTCTAACAGAAGGGGTGACTGCTCAAGCTCGAGAGATTCCGCCCCAGGGGGAGGTTTGTTCTCCCAAAGGAGAACATTGCTTAGACAATGCACTACCCAGCCCTTGGGGGAGAACCCGCCCTTGGGAGAGAAACCGCCCTTGGGAGAGAAGCGTAAGCGTAAGTAGACCACTGACCACAAGCAGTCCTCTATCGCGAATGAAACGTATTCTTCAGAGAAGAAACATGTCTAGGACTTTGATCTCCTACCGCCCACGGGAGGAGAAGCAACATCTTCGGTGTCGGCCATGACACCAAGGTCAGACCAACAGGCAACAGCACCTGTGACCACCCAAAGGTTCAAAAGGGCGTCTTCTACCACAGGGGAAGGAGAAAGACCAGGGAGAAGAAGGGTCAGAAACTCCTCCCGACAGACCCCCGAAGGGGACCGTTTAGCAGGAACCTCCAGAAAGGGAGTCTGCTGTCACAAAAAACTGAACAAGCTTTCTCTTGTGAATGAGAGGAAGGTCCTCCCAAAGGAGGATATTGCCTAGAACTAGTTTTCCCCTAGCACAAAGGGAAAAAACGTAGGAGTAAATCATATGTTAGACATTGAAAAATTTCTCATGGACAAGAGAGATGTCCTCCCAAAGGAGGACCTAGTCTTGAACTTTGCTTTCCCCCAGTCCAAAGGGGAGATGCACAATCTTCGGCAACGAGATAGCAACTGCTAATCTTTGTCGAGCTATCAGCAATTCTCCCTGAAAGAGGGAAGGATGCTAAATGGCTGATGAAGGGAAGCTCTCCCTTAGAAGGGAGAACAGCCAACACCTAAGGAGGTTAACTCTCCCACAAAACGAAGTTCCCCAACCCTTGGAGGCAAACCTCCTGATAGTGCTCTCTGCTTCCCTTCACCAAGCCTTGTTCAAGTTGAAGGCCAGCATCGAGTGCTACCTAGTAACCAGCAAGCAGCTCACAAGCTGCCACCAGTAGCACCAGACAGACCGGAGTGGTCGATTCCACAGGAAAGAATGAATCTGCTTCTACGTTGGCTGTTTTAGCCAAAAGAAGAAGAGCGGTATGAGAAATAGTGCGTAGGTGTAGAAGATGGGGCTACATCGACGGAGGGTGTGAGTGCTAGGAAGCATGCTCCTAGTATTCCGGTGACAGCCTCGGAAATCTCGATTTCCAAGGTTACCCCTCAACCCGAAAAGATCATTGCACATCCAATGACTCTTTCAGGATTGGCCAGTGATAACCTGTCCTCAACAATGTCCAGAGCTTCTCCAACTGACTCCTCCAGGGAAGAAGCAGGAACCAAAGCTGTAATGATAACCCTTCATATGGTTAACCTGGCGTAGTTGGCTCCTGTAACACTCATGGTTGTCCAAGTGACCATGTCCGAGTTTCCATCGGTAGCGTTGGATGCTCACATTGACTCTGGAGCTGAGGTCATCCTCCTGTCATTGAGAGTACTGCAGGATTACCAGCTGCAGTTGGTACCCAACACCATTGGTCTCAAGGGTTTAGGGCAAACAAAACTAAGACCTTAGGTACTGTACTGTTGACCCCTACACTGCATAGAATGACATTCACCCTGAGTCTGTTCCATGTAATGCCTTCAAGAACTATGGCTGAGCACATAGTGCTTGGTTACCAGTTCTTGAGAGCAAATGGGGCAACAGTTGAGGGAGCCCGAAATCGGCTGAGCTTTGGCAGTACTCCCCAAGAGCCTCTTTGGGAGTATTATGTCCCGATATTTGGAGCCTGTTGTCAGCAAGTGCTTCAAGCACTTGAAGTCCTCACAGCCAATTCAATCAGGATTGCCAGTATTGAGCCTGTGCTTGCTCTTGTTACTGTAAACTTTTCTAAGGGACTCGACACCTCTTTTAGGTGCCCTGCTTGTCCGACCAACTGTTGGCCATAAATATATTAAGATAGCTACATCATAACGCCCCGTCTGTCAAGAAAAGCTACAGCAATCCCTGATATCCTAGAACTCTAAGATGGAAAAGCTTTAGATTTAATCAATGGTTGATCTGAAGAAACTGCCAAGATCAAGGAGGGTGATCTCTGGGGGAAGGTGTTCACCATGGTAATGGTGGATGCTCCTCTATCCTGCCTGATAGCACAGGAGTGCGACCTGACACCCAAACCAAGCGTATTGGAAGAGATAGACAATCTATCTATCTGCAACAAACTGGACTCTTCCCAGAAGGACCAGTTTTGTCAAATGCTTCGACGTCATCTTCCGGTCATTAGTACTGGTGATGATGATGTTAGGGTATCGCTCAAGCACACCAATACGCATCCAACTCTATGACGAGACGCCCATTTATCAGAGGGTTCGACAGTTTGCCAAAACCGTTGCTGACACCATCGAGGAACAGCACAAGGAATTGCATGAACTTGGTATTATTGAACCCAGCATCTCTCCTTGGTCTTATCCCATTGTTCCAGATAGAAAAAAGGACAATAGTATACGGTTGTTTGTCGACTACCGTAGACTGAATAAGGTAACTGTCTCTGATAAGTTCCCGATGCCAAACATGGCAGATTCCGTATTTGGGCTTCAAGGAGTCAAATACTTTACCACCCTTGACTTGGTTCGTGGACACTACCAGTTATCGTTGGCAGAGGACAGTAAAGAATACACGGCTTTCTCTACCGCATTTGGACACTGGCAGTTCAGATGCTTATCGTTTGGACTGAAAAATGCACCTGCAGTATTCCAGAGAGAAATGTAGAGTATTCTCCAAGTTCCCAAAAGCCAAGGTGGTTATCTATATTGATGACAACTTAATACTTGGATCTTCTTTTGAGGAACACCTGAAACTGGTAGAACAGGTTTTGGCTACTCTCCAGAAGCACGGACTTAAGATGAAACTCGGGAAATGTTCATGGGTTCAAGCCGAGGTCCAGTATCTTGGTCATCTGGTTGGACATTCTGGTATGCAAATGCTGCCACAATACATCCAGAAAGTGGACTTCCCTAAACCTACCACTGTGCGTGAGCTATGGGGATTCTTGGGACTGAAACTACCAATGAAAGTTTATCCCCATGTGCTCAAAGATAGCGAAACCGTTATCTGCAAAGACTGGAGGAGGTAAATCCAAAGGGACTAGAAAACTGAAATGGATGGCAGAAATGAACTGTGCCTTCGTGCTCTTGAAGGAATTGATCAAGGAGGACATTAATGTTGTCATACCCTGATTACTCCGCTCATGCTAAACCCTTGGAGTTGTTTGTTGACGCTTCGGGTGAGGGTGCTGGTAGTTGTCTGTGCCAGGAGTCCTTGGAGAATCCAGGGGAGCATCGGGTGATAGCGTACAACTCCATAACTTTCCTTGACTGCGACACCCATTACTCTACCAATGAGAGCGTGAGTTGGCTGGTTTGCGATGAGGAGTGAAAACCTTTAGGGCCTCCCATTATTGTTAGTTCTTCGTGATTCATTCTGATCACCGTCCCCGATGTACCTTCATGACATGCAGATGGTGGACAGTCGTCTAGCACGGACACTGGAGGACCTGTCCGAATTTAACTTTGTTGTTAACTACTTTCCAGGTGATCAAAATGCTGCAGCAGACTGGTTATCTCACTGGCCCGCATTAACTGACTGTCTGCTTGCTACTGAACCCACCACTCCCAAATTCCCTACTGGACTGGCCTTGTATAAGGAGGTTCATGGTGGTCCAGATTCTCTCATAGAATCCTCGGAGCTAGTCGTGAACTGCTGGATGGAAGGGTCAGGTGTCACACCCAACTCTCAGCTGAAGGGAGTCAAGCTCCGGGATGCCTTAGTTCAGCAGTTTCTGAAGGACACCAGTTGACTAGGCTTCAAACTGGACAAGACTACCAGAAACAGGATCAAGGCAACGCATTTTCCAGTTACCGTACAGTCCCATCTCTGAGGTTACTCTGAGGTTGCTCTTGGCAGTGTCTAAGCTATTGAACCTGGAAATCTGGTTCCATTGGGGTCCCAATTGTCCTGTAGTCTATCATGATCCATCCGTGACCGAGCCTCAGTGTGCATCTTTTGTGTCTGCCTGGAGTGCATTTTAACCCTCCGATCGAGCTCTTCAACATCCCTCCAACCTACGTGATTTTGGGCCATAAGGCGGAGGCAAAATCTTGTGTGCCGGACGCTGAGGGCTTGGTCACTAATGATCAGGAAGTACCAGAGTATTGTCCTGTAATCCAGTACGTGACATAAAAGGCACCTCGTCAGGCCAGTTGTACGCATGTGTCTCAACACTCGGCAGTAGGTATAGTAATGATACAGAAGACCTTATTTTGTGCTCTTGTTGATACAGGGGCTCAGGTTTGTCTTGTAAGTGAGTCTGTACTGAGCCAACTTGGCATAAAGTACCAGGTACTGTCAGGAGAACAGTTAGAGGGGTTGACTGGTTCCTGCAGCAGCATTCTAAGCTACATCCAGTTAGAGGTGAAGTGTCCTTCCGGGTAGAGACTAACGCTGTTTAACTATGCGGTGGTGGCTGTCAAAGATATTAACTTTTGTTTTGTTCTTGGTAGGAATCTACTGGACGCAGCCTACCTGACAATGGATTCACCCCCAGAACAGTTGGTGTATGACCACACTACTGTTCTTCAGTTGTCTCCCAAGGTACTCTGTCTCCCCACAGCATACCGAGACCACTGTTACGAAGGTAACTGACCCTGAACCTGATCGTGGATTGTTCTCCAAAAATGCTCTTCTGTCCTTAAGTCAGGTGGCCAAGATCCAAGGAGATCATCGACAGATCCAAGGAGATCGACAGATCCAATCTGTCATCAAAATTATCTACTCCGGGGTTCCTGTATCTCAGGTTCCACGCTCCTATCAGTCCTATAGGAGATGTTGGTCTGACCTGGAAGTGCACCAGGGTTTAATAGTGAAGCAGAACCCAGATGGCTCAGTAGTCCCGGTAGTCACCTTCAATGTCCTGATAAGACCTAGTTGCCGAGACACACCTCCAGAAAGTTCACAGGGGGGTCGGGAAAATGACTGCAATGCTCCGTCGACTCGTTTGGCACAAATCTTTGATTAGTGTAATCAGCGATATGTGCTGGACATGCTGGGAATGTTAGACTTGTAAGGTTTCAAGGGAGGTGGTTGCCCCGCCAACCTTAAAAATAGTAACCACTTCTCCCTTTGAATTGGTTGCTATAGACCCTGCAAGTCTCCCAACAACCAGTACAGGTTTTATTGGGTGTCTGATGGTAGTCAACCATTACTACAAGTGGGTGACAGCAGTACCCATAAGTAATAAGAAAAGCAGTACAATATGCCAGGTGCTTGAAGACTGATTTTTTCCTGTTATTCCTCATGTTCCAGTCCAGATATTCAATGATAACGGTCCTGAGTGTAATTCCCTGGAATTTACTGAGTTGTTGGAGCGGTACATTGTTGTACATGTGAAAACAATTCCGTATAAACCCTCAAGTAATGGTGCAATGGAGCGGGTGAACCGTACCATTGGTGAGTTACTGAGGGTGATTTCTGGGGAATCTCGGAAATGAGACCAGTACTTATCCCAAGCAGTTCTCAGTTACAACCATTCCCACCACACTGGGATTGGCTGTACTCCAGCTGAGAACATACTGAAGGGTGCTCACGATGTTGATAGTATTCCGATGCTGTCAGCAGAAAAGAGAGACCCATGGGCTGAAGGACATCCTCGGTACAAACCATTTAAGGAGGGTTCTCTGGTTCTTAAGAAGGTGCACCAGTTGGGACACCTTTTGACAAACAAGCTCATCCCTAGGTTTGAGGGGGTATTCCGTGTTATTAAGGTACACGAGAATAAGGTCACCTATGAGCTGCATAGACTGCCTGAGGGTGAACTGGTAAAAGGTCACCATATCCAGTTAAAGGCCTGGCTTGAACCTCCAGTTTATCTTAGGAGGCACTTTATCTGGTAATTGAAGGTTCCTGATCATTTAACGGAGACTCGGAATAGTCCAGGACATGTCGAAGATAGTCCAACTTCCTCTGAAATCTCTGAGAGTTCTGGCTCTAGTAGTGATGGTAACACTCCTATGGGGTGGCTGCAATAGTCGCATCATACCTTTTATCTCTGGATTGAAACAAGTCCCAACGACAAAGGAAAAGTCACCGTCCTAGTAGAGTATTACTCAGCCTAAGCCCATTCTTAACCCGGCTAGGACTTATGAGAGGAAAAGAGCACTGGATGCTTGGTTATATCCTACAGAAAATTTTGATGAGACTCCTGTATTAAAACCTGAATCGTTTCGAAATTGTTTGGTCCTCTAACTGTGGGAGAGCAGCCCCACTGAAATGTGTGAAACCCTGATTCTGTCTCCCAAATTGGTGGTTCATTCTCCTATTCCTGAATTTCCAACGCCCCGATTCTTAGCTTCCTCTTTCCGAGATGAAGGTGTCATTCATCCTCCAGGGAGTTGGGAATTCTGGGAAGTTTCCACTAGGGTATTCCATTATTGGAACCACTTTCTGTTGGCTCCAAGAGTTCCAGTCCAGATTGGTCAAGACTCGGCAGTGTTTATTTATCCTGATTATGACTTTCACAGCTTTGTGCCACCCGATTGTGACGACCGACTGTTGCCTGAAAATCCCACCTCTAGTGGATTTGGTCCCCCAGGGCCTAGGTCAAAAGGTCCTGTTCCTGACCTACCTTTAGTTCAGCCTCGGGTCCTGGAGTGGAGGCCTCGTCTCACTGACCAGACGAATACTATAGAGAGGGAACTATCCTCCATTCCTGAGACACCTCAGAACTCAAACACTTTCCGACATTCAGATGGTAGATTGAAACACCAGTCAGAGCTTGAGGCTAAAGTGGCACAGTCAGGTGTATCTAACCTGAACACTACAGCACTATTTGGGTTGTCTGAAACAGAACTTTGTTCTCAGTCATCACCTGATTTTTTGGGATTTTTATTATCCTCTTCTGAGTCTACAGATTCTGTCTCTGGTTCATATCAGAGAATGTCAATAACCAGAAAATACCAATTGTTATGCGAGGTTATCGATCAATTAAAGACACCCCGTTTGTACCAGGAGAGTCGCCGGCTTAGCCTGTCTCCGGTACTGCGAGAAATTAATATGGCTCGCCAGCAGATTGCTGAATCCTGGCACATGTCCCAAGATAGAATTTTGAGACTCAAAAGAACTATAAATCTCCCAGTGAATTAATCACTGAACAGTTTCTTCATAGTAAGTTTTATATAGTTTTTTTTTTTTATTAGTAATTTTTTATTCCCACATTGGGGAAGTTAAAAGGCTGTAGAACGGGACACATTGTGTGAGAAAATCTGAATTTAGTCATGGTTTGTGTCATTGTTGTATTAATTGTTGTAATGTAAATGGACCTTAACAGAGTTATGTTAGATTTATAAATTTCTATTATCCTGTAAAACCTTAGTCTAAATTCAATAGGTTTTTGTTCTTTAAAATTGGTTTTGGACTAAAATAAATGTCATTTTTCTTTTCCCTGGACAGTTTCATGACTGTATATGCCTGCAATACTATATTGTTTCCTGTAAATAATGAAATTTTTTGTATTGTATGTTATTGGAGCATTGTTGCAAGGGATGGATGATAATCTAATTTCCAGTGGGAATGTACTGTATATCCATTGTGTTTCATGGTTTATCGTCTATTCCTATCACATTTGTTATATCAGAACACTGTCAAATGATGTACCTAATTGTAATATATATAATTAGAAAATTGGATGAAGGGACGGATGATGAATTAAATTTCTTTTAATTGATCATCCCACCTCTCTATGGGAATTCATTTGTAATATATTCACTTGAAATGTACCGAGTTGGTGTAGGGCATTGTTAATTGTCATGAGGAATTTTGAGATGGACTGAAGATCTAGTGGGGGAATGTGTAGAAATAGTTAGGAAAAATAAAAATAATTTCTATATTTACTATTTACTATCATTAGTTAGGTTGAACTGTATTTGTATAATGCATTAATTTATTTCATAAATCATGCGTACTATTTATTTGATCTCCAGTCCATCACTAAAAAAAATTCATTTTATTACAGTGTGATGGTGCACTGCACCCAGCAGGGATTATAGGCTAGATGGTTTGGCCTAGATGCAACTCTCTTTGCATCAATTCCATCCCCTGAATGTAGATCTGGGGTTGCTGAATCCCTTAATAGAGCGCTAGCTAAAATTAGTGCATGGTGCAAATTATGATATATGAAGTTGAATACTAACAAAACTCAAAGTATGATTGTAAGTAGGTTAAGGACAGTGGCTCCTCAACATCCAGATCTCAGTATTGATAATGTTTCTTTAACTTTGTATGATTCTTAAAATTTTAGGTGTGATTCTCAACAGCTAATTTACTTTGGAGAAACACATTAGGTTTGTGTCTTCTTCAATTGCAAAAAAAAATGGCTTATTGAGAGTCTTTCAAGATTTTCAGTGATCAATCTATTCTGAAGAAGTATTTTAATTCTTTCATTCTACCTTGTTTTGAGTATTGTTCTCCTGTCTGGTCTTCAGCTACTGATTCTCATCCTAATTTGTTGGACAGAAACATACGGTCTATTAAATTTCTTATTCATGATCTAGATATTAATCTTTGGCACCGTCGCTCAATTAGTTCATTATGCATGTTGCATAAGATTTTTCATAATTCTGTCCATCTTTTACTTTCAGATCTTCCTGGACAACTCCATCCTGTTTGTAATACTAAGCAGGCAGTTAATTCTAATAGCCAGGCCTTCTCCATCATGAGGCTCAATACTACACAGTATCCTAGAAGTTTTATTCCAGCTGTGACCAAGTTGTAGAATGATCGGGTAGTTGAATCAGTAGAACTTCAAAAGTTCAAAGTTGCAGCAAATGTTTTTATGTTGAACAGGCTGACATAAGTCTTTTTAGTTTATATATGACATATATGTTTTGATGTTGTTACTGTTTTTAGAATGATTCATTGTTAATTTGTTCTCATCATTTATTTCCTTGTTTCCTTTCCTCACTGGGCTATTTTTCCCAGTTGGAGCCCTTGGGCTTATAGCATCTTGCTTTTCCAACTAGGGTTGTAGCTTGGTTAGTAGTAATAATAATAATAATAATAATAATAATAATATAGTGAAGTTTTGAGATTACCAAAAGACCAAGCCTACTGTTCAACAGCTTTGGAAATAACACTTCCACATCTTCAGCTGCATCAAAATGACTAATAAAGCCTGGGAATGGATCACCTAGAGAACCTTCAATTTTGCAAGGAGGAAAATGTGACCTGAATGTGTTGCTGAATGCAATTTGAGGGATTCAAACCTTTGCAGAAGGACGTTGACAACAAAATTGTGTGCTTGGGAAAGACAATATGGTTGGAGATGGACAGGGATGACATCAGCAATCTTCTGGACAAGCATAGAGAGCCATTGATGACCGAGAAGCTGCATATAACGAGCAGTAATAAGAGGTAGTGAAAATCTGCAGACAATACAATGTCCTACAGTCATACCACTTAGAAGAAAAGACAAAAACCATTATCTCTAAAGAGCTCCTTGTAAAGGTTGAACGTCTTAGGTTGGGTAGGAGTCTGCATAATTCTTAATAGGCTTGACCTCCAGTAATCCTCGTCTGTAGCTGTAGGTTCCTCGATTTTGTGGTGCCTTCTGATAAGGCCAACCACCCTCCTATAGGCCGAGTCCTCCGTTGGTGAACCCTCCCTTCCGTCAGCCGAGGTCTCGGCTTGGGGCCGGGGAGCTGGGTTACCGGGCACGCCGACTGGACGTCTAGCTCTTGGTGCCAGGGGCGCCGTCCTACCGAGGTACTGGATCTCATCTGCGGGGACGTCCGCACCAGGGGCCTGGGTTAACGCAGGCATCGCTGGTTCAGCGGGGACTCTCGTCCGCCCTAGGGCTCTGGGTGCCGAGGACGCGGTTCCCATGGGCTGACCCGACAGCGGGAACCGTTCCTTCTGGCCCGAAGGCCGCACCAGCTGGGCTGGTTCGGCCAGTCTGCCCGACGAGAAGCGCGTTTCCCCCCGCTGGGCGGGGTGAACCGGAGGCTTCGAGGACTTATGCCTTCTTGTAAGGTCCTTCCTGCGAGCTAGGTCGCGAGGGTCAACGTTGTGTTTTGAGGACAGCATCCTTGGCGAACACTCTGGACCGGCGGTCCGGGGAACAAAGCACCTTTGAGTCCCGGGGTACGAAGACCCAGGCGCCATCAGGAGACCTACTCCTCCTATACTTACGCCCTGGGGAGCGGGAGCGCTTGCTACTATACCGGGAGCACAACCTCGAACGGGAACGCTCGCTCCTGGACCGCTCGCTCCTGGACCGCTCCCTCCGACGACGGTGTTTTACCCTGACTTCCTCCGACGACGAGGAATAAACATCCGACGAACCCGACGACACTGTGCTTATCGCATGTCGGCCGGTAGCGGGGACTGCGGGGGACTTCTTCGGGCGTTGAGTGCCCGAGGTCGACGGCTGGAGGAAATCTTCGGGGACTTCCGTGAGGGGGGCCGGGAACGATTCAAAGCATTCCATGCCAGGGAGCCAGGGAGCCAGGGGTCCAGGGCCACTTCCATCCTTAAGGGTGACCTACCCGGCGTCTTCGGAAGCCTCCAACCGAAGGCATCATTACCCGAAGGTCGTAACTTCTTCTGGTTGTCTCCGCCTAACGAAGATCCAGAAGCAAAGGCCCACGAGGGCGGCGAAGATACAGACACCGCGTTACTACCCCACAAGGGGTCATCGGAGGACGTGTGCCCCCCGAGCACAATGGCCGACTCTCCGGACGCACTACTGGGTTCTTCACTAGCCCTAGAAGGGCCCGCAATCGGCACTGCACTTTCACTAGGTTCCTGGGGAAGGACGCCTTGTTCTTTTTCTACACCAAACTTACCTCGTCATCCTACTCTGTGTAGGGGACGGCGAAACAGAGGCCCCGTCGGACCGCTCACTGGGTGATGGTAGCGGCGAAGTAACCCTAGCTTTCCTGGGGGAACGTTTCGCCGATTTTCTCTTTTTCGTACCGTACCGTACCCACTGGATATCGCTCCAGTCTACACAATCGGGGCACGTATCTGCTGATGAACAAACCCTTCCCCTACAGGAGGAGCAAAGGGAGTGAGGATCCACTTCAGGCTTGGAGAGGAACGCTCCACACGATTTACCGGCTCTAGGCCCCGGACAACGGCGGATTTGCTCCATAATGCACACAACGCAAGACACAAGCACGAAGGGAATCAATGAAAACACTGGGTAAGCACACGGGTGGAAGGAGAACACACAGGAACACCCGGGAAAAGTACACTGGAAAATACGTTACCACGCGGGGAACACGTGGGGCACTAGAACGCACACAAAGGATCGATAGAGAACGAGGGCGACGTGTTTACACGTCGCGACCAGAGAACTTACTGATGAAGCTGACCCGGCCGGACATCGACCTACGATAAGCCTACCCTCGGGGCACATTCCTTAATGCCGGGGGTAGGCCTCCTTAGAAAACGGGGTGGGGGGTAAACTACACAAAATTCTGGTCGGTAGAGAGGAGGTTACTGGTAACTCCTAAGAAAGTAGTTCGAGGTAAGTATTCGTGTTGGAACAATAAGAGGTTCAGCAAGTAATAGTGAATGTCATTCAGGAGAGAGAACTCTCCATATTTCACCAGTAGTTCTCATGGAAGGAGATTCTTCTCCTCCTCACACCAGCCTCAACTCTCCTCAAAGGTAAAGTGTGAGGTAATCTATTAATATATTTTTGTTCTCTATTGTGAATTATTAATTTGTATTCATTTCTGATGTTAGAGGTTACAATTTACACTTTATATTACATTATAAACCTTTGAAAATAAGTGTACGTATATGTGCATCTATGGACATGTGATACGCATAAAGTGAATTTCCTTTATTTCTTATGATAAAAATTCTTTGGGTTACAAGCTCACTCCCAGAATGTATTGAAACTTGTAATCCTAGGTCCCACTGCAACTCATTTAAACTACCTGCGGAGAGTTTACAACAAAAAATACCTTTAGGTATTGACCCCTTGGAAATTGTCCCAACAATACATGGTTGAATTTTCAAGTGTATAGTAATGCCTCACAACACAAAATTAATTAGTTCTGAAGTGGCTTTTGTAAAGTGCTTTTTTCGTGTTGCGAGTCACATTTCACATGAAAATTGCCTAATTCGGTCCAAACCCTACAACACCACATTAAATCTTATAAAATAGCTATAATAAAACCACAAAGAAATGCTGTACAGCCAAATACATTTGAACCATTCAAATACCTAAACTAATTGTTAATACCTGTAAATTAAGTTGTTATTACAACACAGTAATAATAAATGGAAAATAATACTAGACATACAGTACAATACTGTACATATACAAAATATACAGTACCATATGTACTGTACCATTATAGTTACCCCTGTTATAGACTACAGCTACATTTTCTATTGTCTAAACCTATTTCCTCCAACTGTTTTTATTAAGTGATTATTTTATTCTTGGCCTGGCTGGCAAATCTCTTTTCTTAAAATGACAAATTCGTAGGTAATTTGTATTTTTCCTAACTATACAAACCTTAGCTATTTAATAGGGGTTATTACTTTCGGCGTAGCTGAAATGACGAGCCATTAAAATTTTAACGAGGGTTTACTTCCCCACCGCTAGTTAGCGGCCCCCCCCCCCTTCACACACACCTGTGCTTGAGCTCACTTTGCTTGGAGGTAGGACTTCAAGGGGGATAGGGCTGGCGGGCAAGTTTGATTATATAGCTAAGGTTTGTATAGTTAGGAAAGATACAAATTACCTACGAATTTGTCATTTGTTCCGTAACTGACATACAAACCACGCTATTTAATAGGGGTGACTCGCCCATTAGGAAGGGTGGAAAGTCCCTGCCAGTACTGGCTTTTGGCTTTGCCTGGGGACTCCCTATTTGAGTGTGTTCGCACTCAGCAATAAGGAGTCCCTGCACCTCGCTAGAACCTTGCTACGCCAGGACTCCGGCCTACGCAAGCTGTGTGTGAAGGTAAAATAAAGTGTGACTCGTCCTAGGAAGTTGACCTGTAGTCCCTTTGAAGGAAACTTTAGGCTATGACTCTCCCAATACCACCTCATCAGGGTATGGGGACGTGACAGTATTATCTTAATACTCGGAACACAAGGAAACAAGGTTTACCTGCAGTGGTTTGAGGTCAGCTGTGCAGAGAACCCAGGATGCTGCTTTCCCCAAGAGAAGGGAGGATGAAGAAAAGAGTAAGGGCCAGACAAATCTTTTCATTCATGCAGACTAAGACCGGGTAACAATGCCCTCAACCTTCTGCTACTTGTCAACTAAGGAGCCTGAGGTTTTAAACCAGCTGTTGTGCAGCCACCAAAGGGCCGATAGAAAACGTATTGAGCCTCCTGTGGGTCACGTCGTGCAGGTAGTGGGCTGTGAAGGTCGTCTGTCATTTTCTACACCCCAGCTTGAAGGACCTGCGTCACTGAGAAATTTCTCTTGAAGGCCAGGGACGTAGCTACGCCCCTGACATCATGTACTCTAGGGCGACGTGACGGAGGAGGGTCTGGATTCAGGGACAGATGGATCACCCAACAAATACATGCCCAGATGGTGTTCTTGGTGACCCTTCTCTTAATCCTCCCAGTGCTAACAATGCTCGCACCTGGGGACGGACTGCAGCCGTTCTTCTGAGATATAGCCTCAGACTCCTTACTGGGCACAGTAGGAGAAGGTCTGGGACATCTGTTACAGAACAGAGACTCGAATCCGGAAGGAGTCAAACCGAGCGTTCGGCACCCCCTGATTTTGTCTTGGCACCAAACTCAGGGACGAATTTGAACGTTACCTCCCCCCCATACCCTTGCATAGGTGATGTCATATGAGAGACCATGAAGTTCATTGACTCGCTTGGCCGAAGCCAAAACTAGTAAAAACACCGTCTTCCAAGTTAGGTGGAGAACTGAAGCCTGGCGTAATGGTTCATAGTGAGGTCTCTTAAGAGACCTGAGAACTCGAACCACGTTCCATGGAGGAGGTCTCACTTCCGACTGAGGGCAGGTAAGTTCATAACCTCATATGAGTAGGGAAAGTTCCAGCGATAAAGAAAAGATCATTCCTTTGAGCCTGAACGCTAGACTTAAGGCTGAGCGATAGCCTTTCACCGCCGAGACTGACAGGCGCATTTTCTTCCCGCAAATACACGAGGAACTCCGCCATTGCTGGAATAGTGGCATCGAGTGGAGAGATACCCCTTCCATGACACCAACCACAGAAGACTTTCCACTTTGCCTGGTAGACAGATGCGGATGATTTTCGCATATGTCCAGACATCCTAATCGCAACTTGTTGCGAGAAATCCTCTCTCAGCGAGGAGATGCTGGATAGTCACCAGGCATGAAGTCGTAGCAAAGCTACAGCTTTGTGGAAGATGCTGGCATGTGGTTGTCTGAGTAGATCGTGTCATGGAAGGAATTCTCTCGGAAGTTCCGTTAGGAGTTGCAGAAGGTCCGGAAACCATTCCACGTGATGCCATAGCGGAGCTATGAGGGTCATTGAAAAATTGACCGATATTCTGGTCTTGTTGAGCACCCTCCTCATCAGACAGAACGGGGGAAAGGCGTACACGTTGATGTTGTCCCACCGTTGTTGGGAAGCATCTTGCCAGAGTGCCTTGGGATCCGGGAATGGGGGGAAGTACAGTGGAATCTTGAAAATCAGCGCTGTCGCGAACAGATCCACAGTCGGGGAACCCCACAAAGTCAGGACTTTGTTGGCTACTAGATGACACAAAGACCACTCGGAACTCACTATCTGAGACGCTCCACTCGGAACTCACTATCTGAGACGCTGTGCTCAGATTGTCGGCGAGCACATTCCTCTTCTCTGGAATGAAACGCGCCGATAGTAGAATCGAGCAGACTTCGGTCCATCTCAGTATCTCTACTGCAAGATGGGATAGCTGCTTCGAAAAGGTACCTCCTTGCTTGTTGATGTAAGCCACTACTATAGTGTTGTCGCTTATCACCACCACAGTGTGACCTGCCAGGTATTGTTGAAACTGCTGAAGGGCCAACAAAACGGCGTTCATCCCTAGACGATTTATATGGAGGCACTTTTCTGATTCTGACCACAACCTAAGGTCCTGTGGTACAGAACGTGCCCCCCCCCCCCCCCCCTTACTTTGAGGCGTCCGAAAACAGCATTAAATCCGGGGGAAGGACAAGAAGATCCACTCATCTTCGTAGGTTCTCGTCTGTCACCCACCAACGGCGGTCCGTCCGTTCCGCAGGACCCATAGGGATCATGACATCCAGGGAATCGCAACCTTGATTCCACCGGGACTTGAGCCGCCACTAGAGAGATCTCATCCTGAGGCGATCGTTGGGAACTAGACGAGCCAAGGATGAAAGGTGACCAAGGAGACGTAACCACGATTGGGTTGGAAGCTCTTCTCGTCTGAGGAAAGGGCTTGGGACCCCTCTCAGCCTTGCTATCATGTCGTCTGATGGGAATGCTTTGTGCAGATTGGTGTCTATAATCATGCCTAGGTAAATCAGTCTTTGAGTGGGAAGCAGAGAGGACTTCTCGAGCTTTACCATGATCCCCAGATCTGGCAAAGTCCTAGAAGTTTGTCTCGGTGTCGAAGAAGGGATGACTCCGAGTCTGCTAGGATCAGCCAGTCATCCAGATAACGGAGGAGACGGATGCCGAACCTGTGTGCCCACGATGATATTAGGGTGAACACTTCTGGTGAAACCCTGTGGTGCTGTGGAGAGACCGAAACACAGCACCTTGAACTGGTACCCCTTGTGGTCAAGGCTGAATCCTATGTACTTCCTTGAAGATGGATGGACTGGGATCTAGAAGTACGCATCCTTCAGATCCAATATACACATGAAGTGTTGCGGTTTCACTGCAAGTCTGACCGTGTTTGCGGTCTCCATGCTGAACGGAGTTTGCTTTAATCTGGACCTCTGCCCTAAGGGCCCGCCCCCTTGCTGATCCCATGATCCGGATTGCTACTCAGGGGAGGTAGAGATGTTGTGAACGGGACGCGATATCCCTTACTGATTACGGAAATCATCCAGGAATCGGCCCTGAGTTGATGCCACCTGTCTGCGCAACCTTGTAGGCATCCCCCCACTGGCGGGGGGGAGGGGGGGGAGGAGGAGAGAGAATGCAGTGATGGCACCCTTATCATGCGTAAGAAGATCAGCGAGCGCACGCGGGAAACCATCGGTACCCGCGCTGAAGATCGTCGGCACTTGCGCGCGTAAGAAGGTCATCGGCGCTTGCGCACGTAAGAAGGTCGTCGGTGCTTGCGCGCGTAAGAAGGTCGTCGGCGCTTGCGCGCGTAAGAAGATCGTCGGCGCTTGCGCGCGTAAGAAGATCGTCGGCGCTTGCGCGCGTAAGAAGATCGTCGGCGCTTGCGCTCGTAAGAAGATCGTCGGCGCTTGCGCGCGTAAGAAGATCGTCGGCGCTTGCGCGCGTAAGAAGATCGTCGGTGCTTGCGCGCGTAAGAAGATCGGTGAGCGCGAGCAAAGGTAGCGGTGCGCGCACAGAAAACCACCGGTACCCGCGCGCGGACGATCGTCGGCGCTTACGCGCGTGAGAAGATCGCCGGCGCTTACGCGCGTGAGAAGATCGCCGGCGCTTGCGCGCGTGAGAAGATCGCCGGCGCTTGCGCGCGTAAGAAGATCGCCGGCGCTTGCGCGCGTAAGAAAATCGTGGACGCTTGCGCGCGTAAGAAGATCGTCGGTGCTTGCGCGCGTAAGAAGATCGTCGGCGCTTGCGCGCGTAAGAAGATCGGCGAGCGCGCGCGCTTCACGCGCTTGTAGGTTGAAGGGTCAGCTGGCAGGACGATCAGGAACTGGGATGTGCCCTTTGGAAGGACCAGCATCCACCGATGGGACCGTAAAAGGTCTGTGTTAGAGTCCAGGACCGAAGACACAAGGTAGAGGTCACTGGATGTTCTGCTTGATCCTCCGAGGCGGAGTCTCTATGAGAGACCTCTCCCGCGAACGAGAGAGGTGCCCTCCGTAGAAGAGACCTGAAGACACTCGTGGTGATGCCCCTTAGGGCTGGTGGATCAGCAAGCTGACCTTAGCAGTAGCAATCCTCCGAAGAGAAGTCTCTATGAGTGGCCTCTCTCGCGAACGAGAGAGGTGAACACTTCGTAGAAGAGACTTGCCAAGACTGTGCTCCACCCCTGAAGGAAGAGAAACTCAGCAAGGGGGGAGAAAAGTCTGGCTGAAGGGCAGCAACAGTAGTTGAAGGCGATGAATTTATTAAGGTATGGGAAGTTCTCCCTCTGAAGGGAGAAAAACTCACACCTGGGGAGGAAACCTCCCTCGGAAGGGAAGTTGTCCAACCCCTGGAGGCGAACCTCCATAAGCGTTCTAAGATGATCTGAAGTGCTGGCATGTTGTCACGGGAGTACTTCTAAGAGAAGGGATAACGCCCATGACGACGTCCTCTGAGGGACGGCAGCGACAGCAGAATCCCCAGGCATGAACAGGACAGCTCTGCTTCGTTGGCACTCCTTAGTCGAACGAAGAAAAACTGCATAGTTAACTGGGAAAATAAAATTAAATAATTATTTTAACAGAAATTCCCTAGGGAGGAACTCCGAAGAGGAACCCCGAGGGAATAACATAAAATAAGAATTAAGTATGCGCCCACCTTCCCTAGATGACATCCACGGGAGAAGGGGGGGGGCGGAGTAACTGTAATAAAAACAGAATTATAACAGAATTATAATTATCTAAATCATCTAAGAATATAATAGTGAGAACCACTGAACCCCCGAAGGAAAGAGTTCCCCACAGAGAAAGCTGAAAAGTTAAAATACAATCAGATTTCACTAAAAATAATTGAGACAAACAAACGGAATAGCAACCTAACCCGCAACGGGAAAGGAGCTACCGTAATAGTACGTAGTTGTAGTAAAAGTGAACGACCTCGATTAGAGAGGGACCGTAGTCAATCTAAAAAAAGGCCACATTCCCTTCGCTGAGAATCCAAGTTTCCCGTAGGAAAAGAGGAAAAGCGAAGATAATAGATGAATGAAGAGAGTCCAGGCGATGACAATTCCCCTGCGGCGGCCGAGTTAACAGATATATGCCTACGGGAAGACCGATGGACCAGAGAGGGAGAGGTCGTTGGTGGAACTGTGGTGGCCTTGCTACGCAAGTGTCGTTGTCGTTCATCACACACAGCACAAACACTGAAAAGAAAACTTACTACATTTCTATACACAAATATATACATAAACATAAAGAATGTTTATATATATATATATATATATATATATATATTACAAGTATAAAAAAAAGTAAGTAAAAAGTAAAAAATTAATGGCAGTCCAAAATAGGCGAGGAGAGAAAGAGGAACAACCGTTTTCGCTCCGAGCCAAAAGTAAAGTGAGCTCAAGCAAAGGTGTGTGTGTGGAGGGGGGGGGTTAGCAGGCTAACTAGCGGTGGGGTAGTAAACCCTTGTTAAAATTTTAATGGCTCATCGTTTCAGCTACGCCGAAAGTAATAACCCCTATCAAATAGCGTGGTTTGTATGTGTTACGGAACAAATGAAACATTTTTCACAAAGTGAGTCATAAAAATATTCGCATCTCGTTTTGTAGCTTGAACATTTTGTAAGCAGATTCTTTCGTGAAGAGAGGTATGACTGTATACTGTATGTATTTGAAAATCCCATTCCCTACAGTCTCAAAGTAAAATCATTATAATACAACATCAACCTAGATATTTGCAAACAATGCACGTGACATAAAAAGCTTATTGACTCTTTGAAACACAATTACCGATACTATACATATTGTACATGAATAACATACCATGGAAATTTTGTGCATGTAGCAATGCTTGTCTATATGGGTTCCTGATGTTGCGATCAGCAGTACAATGATTAGCAAGCACCAAAAGTAACAGAATGCTCTGTGTTGCAAGTGGTGACTCAGGGCCTTTATTGGCAGTCTCTTCAGATCCAACCAAACCAAAGGTTAGGACATTCCATAGACCCGCTGAAATGAAAACACATCTTTAATATCTAAACATTCTAAATCTTGATTCAATTTAATTAAGTCTAATTAGATAGAATAATCTACTATAATATGCATTCTAAAAATATATTGAGTTACATGAAACATTAACTACTTACAGGCTAATCCCAACACAACACTCCCTCCTTCATTTTTTGTAGGTGGTTTGTCTTGTGCCATAAAACGTTTCAACAGAGTTTTAACAAACAAACAGGCATGGATGGAAGCCCGACCCGTCATCAGCATTCTGAAGAAAGAAGATAATTTGTAGATAGAGTATTATCATTAAGCAGTATAACCAGACTACCAAGTTTAAAGTTTTAGCCTTCCTTGGACTGGACCATATGGTCATGACACATTACTTTATATGCTAATATCTAAAAATAAAATTTTACTTGGTTTCTGGGTACCAATACACTATATAAAGAACCCAGAATTTCAAAATATCCCTTTATATTTCTTAAAATCAGACATTGTTAATTTACATGAGCCTATACCCTATACAGTGTATCAGCAGCATAATGAAGTCATAGTATTTATATAACCAATCACCTAGTTATTAATATTATTTCTACAGAGTATTGCATCTTTACTATAGAGTACTACTACTTAAATAAACAGAAATCTTATGATACCAAAAAACTGTTGAAGGTAAATCTTATAGTTATTTAAGAAAAAGGAAAATACAGACAAATATCACATTAAATATAATTTCCCTCATGATAATGCAGCCTGTTAGAAAAAAATTATGCTATAGTTGGTTGTGATGGAAGTAATGTATCACTATCTAAAAAATGAAAAAAAGATGAATGCAGTACATTAAACAATACTGTACTTGAATATTCAATACACTGGCTTATGAACAAGGTAAACAGAATATAACGGTAAGGCAACACTAAAATTAGTTATTTCTAATCTCACCTTCTGTCCTGAAACTGGTTAAATGATGATGTCTACCCTAAAGCTAAAAACATTTCCTGGTTTCTTTCCTTATAATTGCCCTGCCCCTCTAATACAGTACTGAGATTTTATGAAGGGCTATGGCAATACTACGGTGTTGGTAAGCCCATTCCTTCATCTTTCAATCTTGAAGTTGAGACTAGTTCAACAGCCTCTTGATATCAATAGTTAGAGAGGAAGCTGAAGGGGACAAGTACAGTATATGAACACCAGGCGAGTTTGGAAACAATTAAATTTTATGCTTGAAATTATTATTATTATTATCATTATTATTATTATTATTATTATTATTATTATTATTATTATTATTATTATTATTATTATTATCATCATTATTACAGTATTACTATTATTATTATCATTATTATTCTTATTACCTCTGCCAAGGAGGTTATGTATTTGATTTGGTTCATTTATTTGTCTGTGTGTCTGTGGAAAGGATTATGTCAAAACTACAAACGGATTCTGACGAAATTTTCACCACAGATATATCTTAGGTCATGGACGACCCCATTAAATTTTGGAGATGATCCGGATTTGCATTTTTCGCAATTTAGATGAACAGGATTACATCAAAACTACTTGACGGATTTTGACAAAATTTTCACCACAGATAGATCTTAAGTCATGGATGACCCAAATAAAATTTAGAGATGATCTGGATCCAGTTCCGGATTCTACATATGGATTTCCATTTTTTGCCATTTTAAAAATAACGTCAAAACAAAATAGATTTTGACGAAATTTTCACCAGATAGACCTTAGGCCATGGTCAACTCCATTAACCTTTGGCAGAGATCAGAAATCTCTGATTGTTCGTTATTATTATTATAATCATTGTTATTATCATCACCATTACTATTATTATTATTATTATTATTATTATTATTATTAACTAAGCTACAACCCTTGCTGTAAATGCAGGATGCTAATACACCACGAGCTCCAACAAAGAAAATAAGCCCACTGAGAAAAGGTAATAAAAGATATAAATTACAAGATGTAATGAACAATAAATATAAAGAAATTTGAGAACAGTAATAACATTAAAATTGATCTTTCATATATAAACTACAGGTATAGACTTATGTCATCCTGTTAAGCCAGAATGAAAGAATTAAAACACTTCTTCTGAATACATTGATCATCAAAGCAATTGTAAAAGAAACTGACCGAATGTGTTTCTCAAAAGTATATTTGCTACCAAGACTAACACCTAAAATTTAAGTCATATAGAGTTAAAGAAACATTATCAATGCTCAGATGTGGATGTTGAGGAACCAGTGTCTGTGACCTACTTACAATCAAACTTTTGAACCTCCCCTGGCATTCATACTGTTAATATGATATTTTCATTATAAAATAAATTTTTTAATAAACTTACCCGGTGAATATATAAATAGCTGACGTCTCCGACGGCCGACAGATTCCAAAAACTCGCGAGCGATCGCCATGAAGGTTGTCGGGTGTGCCCACCAGCGCCGACTATCGGCCAGATACCGCATATACTTCTCAACCAAACCAGTTCTTCTCAGTCCGTAGGGTCTCTATCGGGGAGGAAGGGAGGGCCTTTAATATTATATATTCACCGGGTAAGTATATTCAAAAATTTATTTTATAATCAAAATATCATTTTTAAATATTAAACTTAGCCGGTGAATATATAAATAGCTGATTCACACCCATGGTGGTGGGTAGAGACCAGTATTAAAACAATAAAGGCGTATATGCTCAAGAGTTTTTGACAAATATTAAAAAAACAAACTTAAGTATAGGTACCTGGTAAGGAAGCTGACTCTGATGATTACTCTGCCTCATTAGTCCGCTATCCTCACGAAGCCCAGCGATCCTCTTAGGATGCTGAAAGACTCCCAGGAGCTGCTATATCCAGGGTGAACACCCCTATAACAGGACCTCATCAATACCCTTAATCTGGGCGCTCTCAAGAAACAATATTTTGACCACCCGCCAAATCAAAAAGATTGCGAAAGACTTCCCGTACAACCCAAAACAAGATTAAAAATTTCAAGAGTAGATTAAAAGGATATTGGGATTAAGGGAATGTAGTGGTAGAACCCTCACCCACTACTGCACTCGCTGCTACGAATGGTCCCAGTGTGTAGCAGTCCTCATAAAGAGTCTGGAAATCTTTCAAGTAATATGAAGCGAACACCGACTTGCTTCTCCAAAAGGTCATAATACTTTTAAGGGATCTATTTTGCTTAAATGCTACCGAAGTTGCTATCGCTCTAACTTCATGAGCCTTGACTTTAAGCAAATTACGATCCTTCTCACTTAAATGAGAATGTGCCTCCCGAATTAAAAGTCTAATAAAATAAGATAACGCATTCTTAGACATGGACAAAGAGGGCTTTTTAACGGAGCACCATAAAGCCTCTGAACAACCTTGAAGCAGTTTAGTTCAAGATAAATAAAATTTAAGAGCTCTAACAGGGCACAGCACTCTTTCAACTTCATTACCTACAATCTCAGAAAGACTAGGAATTTCAAATGATTTAAGCCAAGGACGAGACGAAAGTTCATTCTTGGCCAAAAAACCAAGTTGAAGAGAACATACTGCTTTATTAGCTGAGAAGCCGATGTTCTTGCTTAAAGCATGTATCTCACTAACCCTTTTCGCCGAAGCCAAGCTCACCAAAAAAAGTGTCTTGAGGGTAAGATCCTTCAGGGAGGCTGAATTTAACGGTTCAAACCTGTCTGACATAAGGAACTGTAGGACCACGTCCAAGTTCCAAGCAGGAGTCGAAATATGACGCTCTTTTAGAAGTCTCGAAAGACTTAAGCAGGTCTTGGAGATCTTTGTTATTTGAAAGATCCAAACCTCTATGCCTGAAAACAGAAGCTAACATGCTTCTGGTAGCCTTTAATGGTGGATGCAGAAAGGGAGCGACCGTTTCTCAGATAAAGCAGAAAATCCGCAATCTGCGCTACAGAGGCACTGGAAGAGGATATAGAGGACGACTTGCACCAGTCTCTAAATACCTCCCATTTCGACTGGTAGATCTTGATGGTAGAGGATCTTCTAGCCCTCGCGATCGCTCTAGCTGCCTCCTTCGAAAACCCTCGAGCTCTAGAGAGTCTTTCGATAGTCTGAAGGCAGTTAGACGAAGCGCGGGGAGGCTTTGATGAAGTCTCTTTACGTGAGGCTGTCGTAAGAGATCCATCCGCAAAGGTAGACTCCTTGGAACGTCTACCAGCCATAGAAGTACCTCTGTGAACCACTCTCTCGCGGGCCAGAGGGGAGCAACCAACGTCAACCTGGTCCCTTCGTGAGAGGCGAACTTCTGCAGCACCTTGTTTAGGATCTTGAAAGGTGGAAAGGCATAAACGTCCAGGTGAGACCAGTCCAGAAGAAAAGCCATCTATGTGGGCCGCCTCTGGATCTGAGACCGGAGAGCAATAAGTCGGGAGCCTTTTTGTCAACGAGGTCGTAAAGAGATCGATGGTGGGTTGACCCCAAGTCATCCAAAGTCTCTCGCACACATCCTTGTGGAGCGTCCACTCCGTAGGAATCACCTGACCTCTTCGACTGAGACAGTCCGCCAAGACATTCAACTTCCCTTGGACGAACCTCGTCAAAAGCGAGATGTTTCGATCTTTTGACCAAATGAGAAGGTCCCTTGCGATGACGAAAAGAGCGTGGGAGTGAGTGCCTCCTTGCTTCGAGATGTAAGCCAAGGCCGTGGTATTGTCTGCATTCACCTCCACCACCTTGTTTCGAATCAGACTCTCGAAACTCCTTAGTGCTAGATGGACTGCTAACAGCTCTTTGCAGTTTATGTGAAGACTCCTCTGGTCTGCGGACCAAAGACCCGAGCATTCCAGATTGTCCAGAGTCGCCCCCCAACCCAAATCCGATACGTCTGAAAACAACACATGGTTTGGGTTCTTGACTGCCAGAGAAAGACCTTCCCGAAGTCTTATATTGCTGTCCCACCAAGCTAGGCAAGTCTTGACTGGATCGGAGATTGGAATCGAGACCGTCTCTAAAGTCTTCTCCTTGTTCCAATGGGAGTCTAGGTGGAACTGGAGAGGGCGCAGGTTGAGTCTCCCTAGAGAGATAAACTGTTCCAGAGACGAAAGCGTCCCCAGGAGGCTCATCCAGTCTCTCACAGAGCAACGGTTTTTCTCTTGCACGAGACGGACTTTGAGCAAAGCCTACTCGATCCTGTTGGCAGACGGAAAAGCCCGAAAAACTCGACTCTGTATCTCCATCCCCAAATAGAGAATTGTCTGGGAGGGAGTCAGTTGTGACTTCTCCATGTTCACCAAGAGGCCCAACGCTTTCGCAAGATCCAAAGTCCACTGTAGGTCCTGCAGACAGCGATGACGGGACGACGCTCTGAGTAACCAGTCGTCCAAATACAGGGAGGCTCTGATCCCCGATAAATGTAGGAACTTCGCTACATTTCGCATGAGCCTCGTATAAACAAGAGGAGCAGGGCTGAGGCCGAAGCACAGTGCTCGGAATTGATACACCACATTCCTGTACACAAACCTCAGATAATGTTGAGAGTCTGGATGTATCAGAATGTGGAAGTACGCATCCTGCAAGTCGAGAGAGACCATCCAGTCGCCCTCTCTGACTGCTGCCAAAACGGATTTGGTGGTCTCCATCGTGAACTTTGTTTTTACAACAAACACGTTGAGAGCACTGACATCCAGCACTGGCCTCCAACCTCCTGTGTTCTTCGGAACCAGGAAGAGACGGTTGTAAAAACCTGGGGATTGAAGGTCCGAGACTTTCACCACCGCCCCCTTTTCTAACAATAGACACACCTGAAGATGTAACGCCTGTCTCTTTGTCTCCTCTCGATACCTGGGAGATAGGTCTATCGGATCTTTTACCAGAGGAGGTCTTCGTAAAAAAGGAATTTTGTAACCCTCCTTCAGCAACAAAACAGACTACCGGTCTGCACCCCTCTTCTCCCAGGCCTGCCAGAAGTTGGTCAATCTGGCACCTACTGCTGTCTGAGGACGTGGGCAGTCAGACTCTGCCACGGGAGGATTTAGATCCTCTCTTCTTGCCTCGCTTGCTATCGGCACAAGAGCCTCCCCTACTGGGAGCTCTGCCACGAAAAGGCGGGATAAACCTTGCCGCTGGCGTGTCAAATTTAGGTCTGCTGACATGAGAAGACGAAGGTACAGCCTTACGAGCAGACGTGGCCATTAAATCATGAGTGTCCTTCTGTACAAGAGACGCCGCAATATCTCTAATAAGCTGTTGAGGGAACAAGGCAGAAGACAAGGGCGCAAAGAGAAGCTCTGACCTCTGACAAGGAGTGACACCTGCAGACAGAAAAGAACACAGAGTCTCTCTCTTCTTAAGAACCCCTGCTGTGAATGTAGCAGCAAGTTCATTAGAGCCATCCCTTATTGCCTTGTCCATGCACGACATAATCTGAATAGAGACATCTCGGTCCGCTGACGAGACCTTCCTACTCAAGGCTCCCAGGGACCAATCAAAAAAATTGAAAACCTCGAAGGCACGGAAAATTCCTTTGAGGAGATGATCCAGATCTGTAGAGGACCAGCAAACCTTCGAGCGTCTCATGGCCAGACGACGAGGAGAGTCTACAAGGCTTGAGAAGTCTCCCTGGGCAGAGGCAGGCACCCCCAAGCCGAGAACTTCTCCCGTGTCATACCAGACGCTCGCACGAGAAGCCAATTTGAAAGGGGGAAAGGCAAAAGAGGACTTCTCCAAATTCCTCCTGGACATTAACCAGTCTCCCAACAAACGCAAAGCTCTCTTAGAAGAGCGAGAGAGCACCAACTTCGTGAACGACGGAGTCGAAGAAGTCAGGCCCAGCGTGAACTCAGATGGAGGTGAACGAGGAGCAGCAGAAACAAAATGATCGGGAAACAGATCCTTAAAGATAAGCATTATCTTCTTAAAGTCAAGGGATGGCTGAGCAACCCTAGGCTCCTCTCCATCCGAAAGAGTCCCCAAAGGAACATCAGCAGGAAGGGGATCAACAACTTCCTCATCCGAAGGAACATCATCCGACAACGGCAAAGTCTCGCGACACAGAGAAGCATGCCGAGGAGGTAACGATTGACAGGCTATATCAATATGCGACGGGGCCGCAGCAAAAGCAGAGGTAACGACGTCACGTCGAGACTGCAAAGACTGAAGGTCTTGAGGCTGACAAACAATAACAGACTGTGTCGACTGACGTTCGACATCACGTCGGGACTGCACAGACTGCAGGACTTGAGGTTGAAAAACAACACCCGACCATGGCGACTGACGTCCGACGTCACGTCGGGACAACAGAGTCGGCCGACGAACGTCACGTCAAGACTGCGGTAATTGTTGCTGAACGTCACCTTGAGTTTGCGGAAAATGACGTTCCACGTCACGTAACTGACGTGACTGACGAGGAACACGATCAGAGTCACGTTTAACAGCACCGATAACATTAGCGCTAACGTCAAACTGACGAGACAAATCTCGCTTAGGCGGTTGAAGACCTGAGTCACGCTTGTCGGACTGGCGAACCGCAAGCAAAGGATCTTTACGAACCTGGTCATGCTCATAAACCTCCATTAAGGATGAAAGTTTCAACTGCATGTCTTGTAAGACACTCCACTTCGGGTCAACGGGAGTCGAAACGGGCCGTGACGTCGGCAACGTCTGTGCATGCAAATCATCGCACCGAACAAGACCCTCGGACTCAGCGTCACGTTTACGCTTAACAGGCGAACAGCCATCCGATGACTGAATACAGTCAGAGCTGTCCCAATGACTACAGCCAGGACGCTGGACCTGTCCTGAAGGGACTGACTTGCGCTTTAAGGGTCTTGAAACCTTACGCCAAGGTTTCTTATGCGGCAAATCATCGGAAGACGAGGAGAATTTAGTTTCTCCCGTCTTATGGTAAGGACGTGCTTGAGGAGCAACGTCTGATACCTTTGAGGGAACGTCTGTACGTTGGTTTACACCTCTCACTCCCTTAAGTCCTACGACATTCCTTCTCCCTGGTGCAGGGGAGCTTGAAAGAGGTCTCGGACTAGGTAAGCGACAAGCACGAACAGACAAACCCTCCGTCGCAACACTAAACACATTAGTCGCACTTTCCACTTTACCACTTTGACTTTCCACTTTACCACTTTGACTCTTTAAAAGCTTAACGTCGGACATAAGCTGGTTTCTGTCCGATGCCAAGGTTTCGACCTTCTCACCCAACGCTTGAATAGCCAATAACATATCACGCATTGAAGGTTCATGAGTGCCAATAGGGGGTTCAGAAACTACCACTACAGGGGAAGGATTAGGTTCAGGGGCATGGGAAGAGGAAAAATCTAAAGATCTAGAAGAGCTTCTCCTCACCCTATCTCTTTCGAGTTTCCGAGTATATTTCTCATACTCCAACCACTCGAATTCCGATAAAACCACACATTCCTCACACCGATCTCCTAATTGACAGGATTTACCCCGCCAATTAGCACAAACAGTATGAGGATCGATAGAAGCTTTCGGAAGACGTTTGTTACAGTCTTTCGCACATTTGCGATAGACAGGAAAAGGGTCAGCCATTATGAAAATCCAAAGAAAATCCAAAGGGAAGCCAAGTTCATCAACAAAAATCAAAAAAGGGTTTCAAGAGTTTTATTGAAGCAAAAAACCAACACAGCAAAAGCAATAAAACCAAAACCAAGTACTTCACCAATTCGGTAGAAAACTCGAGGTCTAGCGCGAGCGGAACCAATGTTGTCTGTAACACCGACAGAGAAGAACTGGTTTGGTTGAGAAGTATATGCGGTATCTGGTCGATAGTCGGCGCTGGTGGGAACACCCGACAACCTTCATGGCGATCGCTCGCGAGTTTTTGGAATCTGTCGGCTGTCGGAGACGTCAGCTATTTATATATTCACCGGCTAAGTTTAATATTTAAAAACCCACATTTAGACAGAGATTGGATATTGAATCCCTAACCTAATCATGTTCTTCAATTACCACAGACTCATTTCCACTTAAAATTAGTTGAAGGGTAATTCACAGAGTAATAAGGAGTTATAATTCACACATTCAGATTAAAAGTCATAAAACTAAATACTCCCAAGGGGCAAAAACTTCAAAATTATATAATTTAGAAACTGAAAATTTCTCTCAGATATATCATCAACAATTTTAGCTTTAAAATTCATACAATATTATAATATGACAAATTTGGAATAAACATGATAATTTGTCCTAAATTGTATTTTTCCTAGTTATACAAACCCGTAATCATTTAATATAAGAATTCACTTCAGCTCAGCTGAAGCAGCCAAAGAGAAAGAAAACCAGGCAGTTGTGCTGATTGGTTGGCTGGTGGTATGGGGCGGAGCTTATCGCTCCACCCCCCCACCCCCACCCCCCGCAAGCCCGCTTTCCTCGTTCAAACACTTTAGGCTCAATGTGAAACATGAGAGGGGTGGTAGACGCGGGCATTCATATCAAATAATTACGGGTTTGTATAGCTAAGAAAAATGATATTTTGATTATAAAATAAATTTTTGAATATACTTACCCGGTGAATATATAATAGCTGACGTCTCGGACGGCTCGACAGAAACACAAAAACTCGCGAGCGATCGCCGTGAAGGTTGCGGGTGTGCCCACCAGCGCCGACTATCGGCCAGATACCGCATATACTTGTAAACAGCTCCAGTTCTTCTCATTCCGCTGGGTCTCTATCGGGGAGGAAGGGAGGGCCTTTAATTTATATATTCACTGGGTAAGTATATTCAAAAATTTATTTTATAATCAAAATATCATTTTTAAATATTAAACTTAGCCGGTGAATATAAAATAGCTGATTCACACCCATGGTGGTGGGTAGAGACCAGTATTAATACAATAAAGGCGTATATGCTTAGAGTTTTTGACAATTATATCATAACAAAACCCAATTAAATATAGGTACCTGGTAAGGAAGCTGACTCTGACGATTACTCTGCCTTATTAGTCCGCTTTCCTCACGAAGCCCAGCCCTCCTCTCAGGATGCTGAAAGACTCCCAGGAGCTGTTATATCCAGGGCGACCACCCATACAACAGGACCTCATCAAAACCCTTAATCTGGGCGCTCTCAAGAAACGACATTTGACCACCCGCCAAATCAAAAAAGGATGCGAAAGACTTCTCAGCCTTCCGTACAACCCAAGACAAGATTAAAAACATTTCAAGAGAAGATTAAAAGGATATTGGGATTAAGGGAATGTAGTGGTAGAAACCTCACCCACTACTGCACTCGCTGCAACGAATGGACCCAGTGTGTAGCAGTCCTCATAAAGAGTCTGGACGTCTTTTAAGTAAAATGAAGCGAACACCGACTTGCTCCTCCAAAAGGTCGCGTCCATAATACTTCGCAGAGATCTGTTTTGCTTAAAAGCCACGGAAGTTGCTATAGCTCTTACTTCGTGCGTCTTGACCTTAGGTAAACAACGATCTTTTTCACTTAAGTAAGAATGAGCCTCTCGGATTAAAAATCTAATAAAATACGATAAAGCACTTTTAGACATAGGCAATGAGGGCTTCTTAACGGAGCACCATAAGGCCTCAGATCCACCTCGTAAAGATCTGGTACGAGCTAAATAAAACTTAAGAGCTCTAACTGGGCACAGTACTCTTTCAACCTCGTTGCCTACGATCTCTGATAGGCAAGGTATATCAAAAGATTTAGGCCAAGGACGAGAAGGCAGTTCATTTTTGGCCAAGAAACCAAGCTGAAGCGAACATGTGGCTTTATCTGTAGAGAAGCCGATGTTTTTACTAAAGGCATGGATCTCACTGACCCTTTTAGCCAAAGCCAAGCACACCAAAAAAAGCGTCTTGAGGGTGAGATCCTTCAGGGAGGCTGAATGTAATGGCTCAAACCTGTCGGACATTAGGAACCTTAGGACCACGTCTAAGTTCCACCCAGGAGTTGCCAAACGACGCTCCTTAGAGGTCTCGAAGGACTTAAGGAGATCTTGGAGATCTTTATTATTGGACAGATCTAAGCCTCTATGTCTGAACACAGAAGCCAACATGCTCCTGTAGCCCTTAATAGTGGGAGCAGAGAGGGAGCGAACATTTCTCAGATGCAGGAAAAAGTCTGCAATTTGGGCTACAGAGGTACTGGAAGAGGAAATGGATGATGACTTGCACCAGTCTCTAAAGACCTCCCACTTCGACTGGTAGACCTTGATGGTAGATGCTCTCCTAGCTCTCGCAATCGCTCTGGCTGCCTCCTTCGAAAATCCTCGAGCTCTTGAGAGTCTTTCGATAGTCTGAAGGCAGTCAGACAAAGCGCGGGGAGGCTTTGATGAAGACTCCTTACGAGGGGCTGCCGTAAGAGATCCATCCTTAAAGGCAGACTCCTTGGAACGTCTACCAGCCATTGAAGTACCTCTGTGAACCACTCTCTCGCGGGCCAGAGAGGAGCAACCAACGTCAACCTTGTCCCTTTGTGAGAGGCGAACTTCTGCAGTACCTTGTTGATGATCTTGAACGGCGGGAATGCGTACGCGTCCAGGTGAGACCAGTCCAGCAGAAAAGCATCTATGTGGGCCGCCTCTGGATCTGGGACTGGAGAGCAATAGGTCGGGAGCCTTTTGGTCAACGAGGTGGCAAAGAGGTCTATGGTGGGTTGGCCCCAAGTCATCCAAAGACTCTTGCACACGTCCTTGTGGAGGGTCCATTCTGTGGGGATCACCTGACCTCTCCAACTGAGACAGTCCGCCAAGACGTTCAAGTCCCCCTGGATGAATCTTGTCAACAGTGAGATGCCTCGATCTTTTGACCAGATGAGGAGGTCCCTTGCGATGACGAACAGTGTGTGGGAGTGAGTGCCTCCTTGCTTGGAGATGTACGCCAAGGCTGTGGTGTTGTCCGAATTGACTTCTACCACTTTGTTTCGTAGAAGACTCTCGAAACTCGTCAAGGCCAAGTGAACAGCCAACAGCTCCTTGCAGTTGATGTGCAGGCTCCTCTGATCCGACGTCCAAAGACCCGAACATTCCAGACCATCCAGAGTCGCTCCCCAACCCAAATCCGACGCGTCTGAGAAAAACACGTGGTTTGGGTTCTTGACCGCCAGGGACAGACCCTCTCGCAGACTTATGTTGCTGTCCCACCAGTTCAGGCACGTTTTTACTGGCTCGGAGATCGGGATTGACACAGCTTCCAAAGTCTTGTCCTTGTTCCAATGGGAGTCTAGATGGAACTGGAGAGGGCGAAGGTGAAGTCTCCCTAGTGAGATAAATTGTTCCAGGGATGACAGAGTCCCTAGGAGGCTCATCCAACTTCTCACTGAGCAACGGTCTTGTTTTAGCATGAGGCGGACTTTGAGCAGGGCTTGCTCTATCCTGGTGGCAGACGGAAAAGCCCGAAAAACTAGACTGCGAATCTCCATCCCCAAATAGAGAATCGTCTGGGAGGGATTCAGTTGAGACTTTTCTAAGTTCACCAACAGTCCCAACTCCTTTGCAAGAGCCAACGTCCATTGAAGGTCCTGCAGACAGCTATGACGGGACGACGCTCTGAGAAGCCAGTCGTCCAGGTACAGGGAGGCTCGAATTCCCGATAAATGAAGGAATTTTGCCACATTCCTCATGAGCCTCGTAAACACGAGAGGAGCAGGGCTGAGGCCGAAGCACAGTGCTCGGAACTGGTACACCACATTCCTGTAAACAAACCTCAGATACGGTTGAGAATCCAGGTGTATAGGAATGTGGAAGTACGCATCCTGCAGGTCGAGAGAGACCATCCAGTCTCCCTCTCTGACCGCTGCTAGGACGGACTTCGTGGTCTCCATCGTAAATTTTGTTTTTACAACAAAAACGTTGAGCGCACTGACATCCAGCACTGGCCTCCAACCTCCTGTATGCTTTGGGACTAGGAAGAGACGGTTGTAAAATCCTGGTGATTGAAGGTCCGAGACTTTCACCACCGCTCCCTTCTCTAGCAACTGAGAAACCTGCTGATGTAGAGCTTGTCTCCTTGACTCCTCTCGATACCTGGGAGAGAGGTCTAAAGGAACTGTTACTAGAGGAGGTCTGCGTACAAAAGGTATTTTGTACCCCTCCTTGAGCAACAACACAGACTCTCGGTCTGCCCCCCTCTTCTCCCAGGCCTGCCAGAAGTTGTTCAGTCTGGCCCCTACCGCTGTCTGAGGACGTGGGCAGTCAGACTTTGCCACGGGAGGACTTGGCTCCTCTCCTCTTGCCTCTTTTACTGTCGGCACGAGCGCCTCCCCTACTGGGGGCTCTGCCACGAAAGGGCGGGATAAACCTCGTTGCTGGGGTATCGATCTTGGGTCTTACGACATAAGACGATGAAGGAGCACCCTTACGAGCAGACGTAGCCATCAGGTCGTGGGTATCCTTCTGCACCAGCGAAGCCGCAATATCCTTGATCAACTGCTGAGGAAACAAGGCAGATGACAACGGGGCAAAGAGGAGCTCCGACCTTTGACAGGGAGTTACTCCTGCCGAAAGGAACGAGCAAAGAGTCTCCCTCTTCTTCAGGACTCCAGCCGTAAAGGTAGCGGCGAGCTCATTGGAGCCATCACGGATGGCTTTGTCCATGCAGGACATAATAAGCACGGAAACATCCTGGTCGGCCGACGAGATCTTCCTGCTTAAGGCTCCTAGCGACCAATCTAAGAAGTTAAAAACTTCGAAGGCCCTGTAAACCCCTTTAAGGAGATGGTCAAGGTCCGAGGAGGACCAATAAACTTTAGAGCGTCTCATGGCCAGGCGACGGGGAGAGTCTACTAGGCTTGAGAAGTCTCCCTGGGCAGAGGCAGGAACTCCCAAGCCGAGAACTTCTCCCGTGTCATACCAGACGCTCGCTCTAGAAGCCAGTTTAAAAGGAGGGAAAGCAAAGGCTGTCTTCCCCAAACTCCTCCTGGTGATCAACCAGTCGCCTAGCAAACGTAAAGCCCTCTTAGAAGAGCGAGAGAGCACTAGCTTAGTAAACGAAGGCTTCGAAGCAGCTAGGCCTAGCGCAAACTCTGACGGAGGCGAACGAGGAGCAGAAGGTACAAAATGGTCTGGAAAAAGATCCTTAAAAATCAGCATGATTTTCTTAAAGTCCATAGAGGGCTGAGCAGCTTTAGGCTCTTCTCCGTCTGACAAACTGCCCAAAGGAATATCAGTAGGCGGAGGATCAGCAACTTCATCAGAAGGAACCTCGTCCGACAAATGACGAGTCTCATGAAAAGGAGAGACCTGCCGCGGCGGCAATGCTTGACAGGCAATGTCCACAAGCAAAGGAGCAGCAGTAGCAGTCAAGGAAGCGACGTCATGCCGCTGCTGAAAGGACTGAAAACCTTGTGACTGACCAACAACAACAACAGGAGTTGATGGACGCTCGACGTCACGTCGGAACTGCATTGACTGCCTAGACTGAGCAGTCAAAACAACCTTTGACTGCAGTGCTTGACGCTCAACGTCAAGTCGAGGCAACTGAGCTGGTTGGCGAACGTCCTGAACGTCAACACGAGACTGCGGCAGCGGCTGAACGTCAACACGAGACTGCGGCAGTGGCTGAAAGTCAACACGGGACTGCAGCGAGGGAGGATTCATGTCACGTGACTGACGTGACAAACTACCGACATCACGTTTCAAAGTGCTAACGTCAAAAGGACGAGTAAAAGCTCGTTTGGGCGGCTGACGGCCAGAGTCTCGATCAGCGTAACGGCGATGCAAAAGCGAAGGATCATCGTGAACCTGCTCAACGTTATACTCCTCCATAAGGGAGGCAAGCTTAGTCTGCATATCCTGCAGGACAACCCATTTAGGATCAACGGGAGTCGGGACGGGCCGAGACGACGGTAACGTCTGTGTCGGCAAAACATTGCCTTTACCGAGACTCTCGGAGCCCGTGTTACGCTTACGTTTAATAGGCGAACAGTCTTCCGACGACTGCAAAGGGTCAGAGCTGTCCCAATGGCTACAGCCAGGATGCTGGACCTGTCCTGAAGGGACTGACTTTCGCTTCAAGGGTCTAGAAACCTTGCTCCAAGGTTTCTTTTGCGAAAAGCCTTCGGATGACGAGGAGAACACAGCCTCGCTCGTCTTATGGTAAGGGCGATCTTGACGAGAAACGCCCGATACCAAAGAGGGAACGTCTGTACGTTGGTTAAAGCCTTTCGTCCCCTTAAGTCCTACGACATTACTTCTCCCTGGTGCAGGGGAGCCTGAAAGAGGTCTCGGACTAGGGGAGCGACAAGCACGAACAGACGAACCCTCGGTCGCAACACTAAAAACACTTTGCGCACTTATCACTTTGTCACTACGATTTTCTGATTTGCCACTCTGACACTTTAATAACTTCACATCTGACATGAGTTGGTTACGGTCCGAAGCTAAGGATTCAACTTTCTCGCCTAAAGCTTGAATCGCAAGAAACATATCCCGCATGGACGGTTCATGAGTGCTAGTAGAGGGTTCAGGAACAACTACTACAGGGGAAGGATTAGGTTCAGGGGCATGGGAGGAGGAAAATTCCAATGACCTAGAGGAGCTTCTCCTCACCCTATCTCTCTCCAGCTTACGAGAATATTTATCAAATTCAAGCCAGTCGAATTCCGACAAGACCACGCACTCATCACACCGATCTCCTAATTGACAGGTTTTACCCCGGCAATTAGAACAAACGGTATGTGGGTCGAGAGAGGCCTTGGGAAGACGTTTGTTACAATCCCTATTAAGGAAGCTGACTTCAATGGTTCTCTGCATTAATAAATCTGCTGTCCTTTGAGAACCAGCGATCCACCCAGGGGGCTGAAAAACTCTAGGAGCTGTCAAACGGTGAATAACCTATATGCTGACAGGACCTCAACTAATACCCTTGTTCCAGGTGCTCTCAAGGAACAAATGACTACCTGAATAAGTCAAAGATTGAAGAAGATTGTTTAACAATTTCCTCCAATCATAAAAATATATAAAAGTTCCAAGAGGGGAAAAGGGTACTAGCGATTAAGGGAGTGTAGTGGTAGATTTTTCACCTACTACTGCATTCGCTGCTACGAATGGACCCAGTGTAGCAGTCCTCATAGAGTCTGGACACGTTTTAAATAATGTGATGAGAATACAGATTTACTTCTCCAAAATGTTGTATCCATTATACTTTGCAGAGAACGATTTTGTTTAAAAGCCACAGAAGTTGCCACAGCTCTAACTTTATGAGTCTTAACTTTCAGGAGCTTAAGATCTGGCTCACCACAGTAAGTGTGAGCTTCTTTAATCAAAAGTCTTATGAAATATGATAAGGCATTTTTAGACATAGGTAAAGCAGGCTTTTTGACTGCACACCAAAGAGCTTCTGAACTACCTCTTAAACCTTTAGTCCTGTCTAAATATAACCTTAGTGCTCTAACAGGACAAAGAACCTTCTCCAGCTCCTCACCCACCAAATCAGAGAGGTTAGCAATTTCAAAAGACTTTGGCCATGGGTGAGAAGGACGTTCATTTTTGGCTAGAAAATCAAGCTGCAGGGAACATATAGCTTTGCCGTTTCTAAAGCCAATGTTTTTGCTAAAAGCATGAACTTCACTGACCGTTCTAGCTGTTGCTAAGCTTACTAAAAATAGTCTTTAAAGTCCGATCTTTAAAAGAAGCAGAGTTCAAAGGTTTGAATCTGTCACTCATAAGAAATTTTAAAACCACGTCTAAATTCCAGGCTGGTGAATCCTGTTGACGTTTCTTAGAGGTTTCAAAGGATCTAAGGAGATCCTGAAGGTCCTTGTTATTTAAGAGGTCTAAATGTCTATGCCTGAACACCGCTGCTAACATACTCCTGTACCCTTTAATGGTTGAGGAGGAGAAATTGTGCCTTCTTCTAAGCTCTAAAAAGAAATCGGCAATTTGAGCTATAGAGCTACTGGATGATCAAACTGAGTTTGTTTTACACCATGCTCTAAAAACTTCCCACTTGGATTGGTACACCCTGATAGTAGAAGTTCTTCTTGCTCTAGCAATAGCCTTGGCTGCTTCCTTCGAAAATCCTCTAGATCTTGCGAGTTTTTCGATAGTCTGAAGGCAGTCAGACGTAGAGCTGGGAGGTTTAGATGGTTTCTTGCCAAGTGGGATTGTCTGAGAAGATCTATTCTCAATGACAAGCTTCTTAGAACATCCACCATCCATTCCAGTACCTCTGTGAACCAACCTCTTGACGTCCAGAGGGGGGCTATTAACGTCAATCTGGTTCCCTCGTGAGACACAAACTTTTGTAGTACTCTGTGCAGCACTTTGAATGGAGGGAAAGCGTACACATATAGGTGTGACGAGTCCATCAGGAACGCGTCTATGTGTGACGCTTTGAGATCCGGAACTGGGGAGTAATAATTCTCTAGTCTTTTGGTTTTTGAGGTTGCGAACAGATCTATAAGAGGGCAGCCCCAAATCCGCCAAAGTTTCTTACATACATCTAGATGCAGTGTCCACTCTGTGGGGAGAACTTGATTCCTCCTGCTGAGGCTGTCTGCCCTCACATTCTTTTCCCCTTGAATGAATCTTGTCAACAGGGATATCTTTCTTTGATGTGCCCAAACGAGAGGAGTTTTTGCTATTTCGTAAAGAGGCCTCGAATGCGTTCCCCCTTGTTTCGTTATGTAGGCCAAAGCTGTGGTATTGTCTGCATTGATTTGTATTGTTCAGTACTAGCTTCTCGAACCCCTTGAGAGCCAACAGGACTGCTAACAGCTCCTTTTGATTGATGTGGAGACTTTGCTGTTGTTTTGTCCACAGACCCGAAATCTCCAACTTTCCTAGTGTTGCTCCCCACCCCAAGTCCGAGGCGTCGGAAAACAACACAAGGTCTGGGCTCTTTTGTTCCAAAGAGAGACCTTCCTGGAGCCTGTTTATGTTGTTCCACCAACAAAGACACTCTTTTATTGGTCCCGTAAGAGGAATGCTCTCGTCGAGGCTGTCGTCTTTGCTCCAATGGCAATTGAGATGGAACTGAAGGGGTTGTAAATTTAGTTTCCCCAGACATACAAATTGTTCTAGGGAAGAGAGGGTTCCCAGGAGACTCATCCACTCCCTCAATGAACAAAACTCCTTCTTTAGAAAGGCACAAACCCTCAGGAGAGCTAGCTGTATTCCTGCAGGTGATGGAAAAACCTGAAAAGTCAGACTGTGAATCTCCATCCCCAAATAAAGGATCTTCTCGGAAGGGATCAATTGAGACTTCTCTGAATTCACCAGAAGTCCTAGCTCCTCTGACAGACTCATTGTCAGACGCAAATCCTCAAGACAGCGATTGAGTGAGGGGGCTCTTTGTAGCCAATCGTCCAAGTACAAGGAGGCTCTGATGCCTCTTGAGTGGAGCATGCTTGCCACATTCATCATGATCTTTGTGAAGACTAGAGGGGCGGTGGTGAGGCCGAAGCATAAGGCCCAAAACTGGAATACTTCCTTCCTGTACACAAACCTTAGGTAACATTTGCAATTCGGGTGAATCAGGACATGAAAATAAGCATCCTGGAGATCTAATGAGACCATCCAGTCGCCTTTCCTTACTGACGCAAGAACTGAACTCTGGGATTCCATAGAAAACTTTGTCTTCTGGACGTAGTTGTTGAGGGCACTTACGTCCAGGACTGGCCTCCATCCTCCTGAGTTCTTGGGAACCAGGAACAGTCTGTTGTAGAAGGCTGGTGATTTTAAGTCCCGTACCCTCTCTATCGCCTTCTTCTCTAGCAAGAGAGACGTTTGAAGCTGCATGGCCTGCCTCTTTGATTCTGCCTTGTATTTGGGGGAAAGATCCACCGGGTTTGAAATTAACGGGGGGTTTCGAGATAAAAGGGATTTTGTATCCCTTCTTTAACACTGGGACGGACCATAGGTCTAGCTCCCTTTTTCTCCCAGGCCTGCCAAAAATTGCTTAGCCTGGCCCCCACTGCTGTCTGAAGGTGAAGGCAGTCAGACTCTGCTTCTGCCTGACCTAGAACCTCTCCTTGTTCTGGCCCTTCTACTATTGGATCTGAAGCTGCCTCTACTGACTGACCTTCCACGAAAAAACTTTGTTGTTTGAGGGAAGGTAGAATCCTCCTTGAACCCACGGGTGAAGAAAGACGCTGGAAGAACCTTCCTTGCTGATTTAAAGACCAGGTTGTGAGTAGCCTTTTGAGTAAGGGCACCAGCCACCTCCTTTACTAGTTCCTGAGGGAAAAGAGAAAGAGAAAGAGGAGCATAAAGCAACTCTGATCTCTGGAACGGAGTGACTCCCATGGAGAGAAAAGATCACATAGTTTCTCTTTTCTTAACAACTCCGGCTGTGAATAGGGCTGCTAATTCATTTGAGCCATCTCTTACAGCTTTGTCCATGCAGGACATTATATGGATAAGGCTAGAAGTCTCAGGGTCCTTTAAAGCGGAAACTTTCTTTCCCAAGGTACCCAGAGACCAGTCAAGGAAGATGAAAACTTCAAAAGCTCTATATTGTATATGCCCTTGAGAAGATGGTCAAACTCAGTCAGAGACCATAAAATCTTCGTTCTTCTCATAGCTAAGCGGCAAGAAGAGTCTACTAAACTCGAGAAGTCGCCCTGAGCAAAGGCAGGAACTCCCAAGCCTAGGACACCTCCTGTTTCATACCAAATACTAGACTTGGAGGCTAACTTGGCTGGAGGAAAAGAGAAGTTTGTCTTTCCTGAAACTCTCTTAGATTGCATCCAATTCTCCATCAATTTTAATGCTCTCTTAGAAGAGCGGGAGAGAACCATCTTAGTAAACCTTGACGTTTTTTATGATAATCCCAAGGTAAACTCTGATGGAGGAGAGCAAGGGGCTACAGGAGTATAGCTGTCAGGAAATAATTCTGAAAAAATCAACATAATCTTTTTGAGATCAACAGAATGTTGTGGAGTTTTATTTCCTTCCTCCTCTGAGGCAATGTCCAATGGCTCATCAAGGGAGGAATGATCATCCTGATCCTCTTCCGAAATAATTGCAGCTGGTGAAACCGCTTCTAGTTCTGAAAGGCGCCGCTCGCGAGCGCAAGCGTCAGCCGCGCGGTGTGCATGATCAAGTCATTCAGTTTGTTTGCCTACTTGGCGCTCAATAATATTGCGCTTGGCGTCACGTTCGTGCGCATGCTGTACTGAATCCGACTGACGTTTGGCGTCGTGGTCTGCTTGACATACGACGTCACGTTGTTTTTGTTCTAAGTCACGCTTAGCTAGGCGCGCGATGTCACGTTCAGGCGCCTGGCGCGTGACTTCGCGTTCAGCCGCCTGGCGCTTGCCGTCGTGCCTGGAATGATGACTCTTGACGTCACACTCACTCGCTTGACGTTTGCTGTCAAGAGAAATAGAAACTCTATGAGCACTAGCAGTCTTAGTAGAAGCAGTTCCATCACCCCGCTCAATCTCGCGTGTGAAGGTAGGCCGCCTATGTGACATCGCGTCACGATCGGAATCATGACGAACCAACGCTTTGCTGACCGCGGGCTGATAAGATTGCATAAACGTTGAGAGTTGCTGCTTCATGTCAGGCAGCATAGACCAATTAGGATCAACTTTAGACAAAACAGGAGTTGAAACTTCCATAGCGAATTCGCCTTCATCGCTCGCATAACGCTCCACATAATCGGGAGATGGAATCCAGTCTGATGGAAGCGGTGGTGCATGTACCGTAACACCAGACTCAGGAATAAGCTCTGACTCAGTCCGAATTATCCCCTTGTCAATTTCCGACATTTTGTTAGGACGTTTAGGAGGAGAACATTGAGCAGACAATTGAAAACGCTCTGGCGAATCCCAATGGCTACAGCCAGGCCCTTGCGGTGATGGATCGCGTCGCTGCGCGCCTTCATCCGCCTTTCTTTTAGGGGTCTGGAAGCCTGACGCCAGACTTTGCCATGCGTAGCTTCATCTGAGGATGAGGATAAAAAACTAACCTCACCTTTCCCATGGTGAGGGTGAGCGATCTGTGACATCGAGACAACAGAAACGCTCGAAGGTACGTCTGCGCGATTGATGATGCCTTTCGTTCCCTTTCGCCGCTCGACTTTACTTCTCCCATGGGTTCAGGAGCTAGAAAGAGGTCTAAGGCTAGGTGAACGACAAGAATGTGCAGACGCACCCTCCACATCACTGAACACATTAATAGCACTATTAATATTACTACTTTTAAGTACAGTAGATTAACATCGGACATAATTTGGTCTCTGTCCGCTACTAGCGATTCCACCCTTGAACCAAGAGCCTGGATCGCTGTCATCATATCTTTCATTGTAGGCTCAGATAGAACAGAATAAGGTTCAGGATCTACCACTACAGGGGAAGAATTAGGTTCAATGACATTAGAAAATGATAAATTCCTTGATCGAGAGGAACTACGCCTAATTCTATCTCTTTCTAGTTTACAAGAGTAGCGTTCATAAGCCAACCACTGACTCTCGGATAATTCAAAACATCCTTGACATCGATCTTCAAAAATACAAATTTTACCCCTACATTTAATACAAATCGTATGGGGATCAACAGAGGCTTTTGGAAGCCGAGTTTTACCCTTTTCACACACTTCCTATATGAAGGGGAGGGGTCAGCCATTTTGAAAAGTAAATAGAGAGATCAAGATCAAGCAAGAGTCAAAAAATAATCCAAATAATCCAAATTCAATAGGTATTCAAAAGAATCCGAAAGCGAGTCCAATAATTGCGAAAGTCAAAACCAAAAAACAACTGTACTTCACCAAGAACACTGTTAATTCCAGGTAAACGGCGAGTGAATTTCCAAAGCTGTTGCCAATATGGCGGTAGAAGAAAATCTGATACTAGGAGGGATAGTTCGACCTAGCTCCGTGGTGGCGCTAGTGTATACCTGGCATATCTAAGCGATTGCTGCAAGTTTTGAATTTTCTGCCAGACAGAAGAATAAAGCTATTATATATAACCAGCGGGTAAGTTTAAATGTTTAAAAACACAAATTACTTCCAAATTTGTCCTTTGTTATGTCACTAATACAAACCCTTGCTATTTATAGGGATGACTTAATCCTTAGGAGGGTGGAGGTACGCACCAATCTGGCTTATCGGCATTTGACCAGGGGTTTTCTCCATACATGTTCTGCACATCAATGGTAGGAACCCTTATGCCTCGCTAAATACAGTGCTATGCGCAGTCAGCAGCCGACGCATGCTGTGTGCGCTTGTGATACTAGCACTTTGACTGGTCCAGGTAAGAGTTCTCAGAGTCATCGGACTTTTCTGAGGGTACCATGGACATTAGCCAATCCCACCTCGCCAAGGAGTACAGGGATGTAACGAATATATTTATCTATACCAGGTTACACAAGGGAAATAGTTATACCTGCATCAACTATAACTCCTTTGATTAATCTCATTAGAAGAAATAAAGAAACCAGGAGAAGACATCCCCTTCACTACGATGGATGTCATTTGACATCAAAATATGCCCTGAGATACACACAGTGATGCCTGGGATACGTCATTTACAAATACAGTATAGGTCATATGTAAGCTAAAATCACTTGTATACCGTGCAAATGAGTACAGCACTTGGTCGTATATCCCTCAGTTCACAATCAGGGTATTTCACAAAAAATTCTCTTCCCCTCCCTGATATTAGCCCCTCCTCCTTCTTTACCCAATCAATAAAGTCTTTCGGATTTTAGCCTTTATACCTAATTGTATAAGAGCTATTTTAGTCTTGTTTTCATATTACCATATAGAATCATACCCCTCTTTCTAGCCAATGGCAACATTCCCTACCTGCGGCAATACTCAAACCACACAACACATCCAGCTGTGGGAGATGTACGGATCTTCACATCTCACTGGACCACCAACCAAAATACTGTACAGTGCTTGCGATTCTAGTCCTTATTCATGATTATAAAAGGTCTATTTTAGTGTACTTCTGTTGGCATACATATTCAAATTAAACAGAAAGCACTATGTAGCGTTCTTCAAACTTCTGCAGTTCTCTGCCTCTGACTCCCACTCCCCAACGTCACTAAAACGTTATTACCAGTAATCATTTTTACCAGTAATGCAAATACAATGCTGATTATGTGAGCCCAGGATGGTAATCACTTCACAATGAATGAAAAGAATATTTTGGTTGTTTAGAGTGAAATACAATAAAAAATAAAGAACTTATGAAAAATTTATTCTGTAATCAACAATAAAACAAATAAACAATGAAATGTAGATCATTATCAAGTGAGCATGTATATCCAATGGTGACAAATCTCCTATATAGCTACTGAGGGCAGATACACAGCCTCATACTGAAGGGGTTAAAATGAATAAATAATATTCTGCAGAATTTTCTAAAAAACAAAATCACAATCTGGATCCTAGGAGATACATGCTCAAGTACTTAACAAGACGAGAGAATGAAAGACAAAGGGTTACGATCAACCTACATGGCTTTGTTGCCATAAACCGCCATATCATTCCAATGCTACATTAGAGGGGTGGGTCAATTACAAGGAAAGAAAATGAGAAATTTTTACTTTTAAGAGTACACGTCAACATGTGACCACTTTCGAAAACCAAGCAATAGAAATCCAAGGGGAGGTTAACATATATCAAATTCATTGATTAATTGTCTCCCACAAAAAGAATGGTCATTCAAACCAATAGAAGCATTATAATCCTATCCACTAATATCACTAGAGTGAGCTCACTGTCTGTATTAAGTGGTGCAAAGGGCAGTTTTGAACTCTTGTTGGTGTAGATGCCTATGCTACCATTAAGAAGATTATTAAGTATGGGAATGGCTTCTAGTTCAGCATGAACAAATGCTCTTCAAAGAATAAAAAAGGGATTTTGACGAAGGAAAAATCTATTTCTGGGGAGAGACCTGTGACGCACGGTGAAAAGTCCTTCTTTCTACCTTTTCTGATATAAATCTTCCAAATATACCAATGAAAAATAAAAGCATGGAATGCAGAGGTTACTACCCTCGCGCGAGCACCTCATGAGTGTCGTATATACATCAGGGGCGTGTGAAAACCACTATTCACAGGCTATCTTCCAATTAGATAACTCCTTCATCAAAGGGAAGGGCCGTAACAAAGACCCCAGAAACCACACTTATACCACGCCCCATCACCCACACGAACGCCTTCTAGGTCATCCTTCTGTTTTGGACTTGCCCGCTAAGTCAGCAATTAATACACGATAACATATAAAGATTATGCTTATGAATAGGGTACTTACTTGAAAACTGCTAAGTGACAAACATCTCCAGAAGAAAACACAAGAGCCGATGTAAGCACTATCAGTGCTGTGGTGGCTTCATGGTGGAGAGCATAAGTAAGATCTACAAGAGGGACATCCACAATAACTTCAACTAAGCTTGTTACCAGCTCCTCGACTAAACTAGAATTATCATCACCTGCTACACCTGTTAATACAAATAAACATTCAACGATAAGTAAAATTTATTATAACCGTAACTTACAGCACAGTAAATTAAATAAATATATTCCAAACAAGTGATATTCAATTCAATATGTCTCAAAAATAAATTAGAGGATACTTTTCAAATACATCAAAATGTAATTGTTATATCAAAATACTGTACAGCAAATCTGTATAAAAATTGTCTTTTCTAAAAAAATCAATTTCAAATTTAATAATTTAATAATAAATACTGCACTTTTATCAAGATTAACAAGCCAAATGAGTCAATTTTAATTTTATATTCATTGTTACAGTATCATTCCCCTTCAATACTTTTTTCTATGTATGTATGTTTAGTACCTCATTTTCAATATACTGTATACAATCTTTCATTTCATACTGCTGACCTAGGAGAAGGTTATATAAATTAATATCACAATGTTCCCGGACTAATGCAACAATTCAATTTCCCGACCAACTACCAAATCCAGAGCTAGCTAACATTTCATTAAGAATTCCTACAGCTATTTTTATATAATAAAAAGCTTTAAAAATTAATATAATTGCATTTCATTTTCTTCTTAATCTTGCATGTTCACAATCAAGAAAAGATATGTTTCTTTTCAATGTTTTCGATAGGTTGATTTCATTACTTCCAGAGCACTAGCCAACAGTTGAATAAAAACTAGTACACCTATTTTTACATGACAAAATGCTTTAAAAGTTACTGAAATTGTATTTCTTTTCTCATTTACTTATAATTATAATGACCAACAACTTGTTTTTACTTTTATCTGCATGATCACGCCAATGGTAGATTTATTCATGTTATATGAACAAACAATATTATCAATCTTATAGCCTGTTCCACTTTCTTTTTATTATATCCATTTTGTGTTCATTGATATGGCCATTTAATATGATATTTTCATTATAAAATAAATTTTTGAACATACTTACCCGGTGGATATATATATAGCTCAAGTCCCTGACGTCACGGCAGAAAATTCAAAACTTGTGGCAATTGCAGATTGAGTAGCTAGGTGTACCACCAGTGAGCCCTCACGCAACGGTACTTAGAACCATTCCATGTCTCCTCAGATTTTCCATGCCCATAGGTCTCTAGAGGGGAGGAGGGAGGGAGTTGAATTATATATATCCACCAGGTAAGTATGTTCAAAAATTTATTTTATAATGAAAATATAATTTTCAAACATCTGACTTACCCAGAGGATATATATATAGCTAATTGACACCCTTGGTGGAGGGTCAGAGACTGCCAACATTGTTGGAATATTACTTAAGAGTTAAATAACAAGCTTAAGGATTCGTACCTGATAAGGAAGCTGACTTTTATGATACTACTCATTAGTCCGCTTTCCTTATGAGACCCAGCGATCCACTCAAGAGGGCTGAAAAGATCTCTAGGAGCTGTCAAAACGGTATAAATACCTCACTATGACAGGACCTCAACCAATACCCTTGTTCCGGGCTCTCTCAAGGAACAAAATTGACCACCTGCTAAAATCAATGATTGTGGAAGACTGTCGACCAATCTCCAAGCAACCATAAAAATACAAAAGTTCCAAGAGAAGAAAAGGGTATTAGGATTATGGGAATGTAGTGGTGGATCCTTTCCCCACTACTGCACTCGCTGCTACGAATGGTCCCAGAGTGAAGCAGTCCTCAAAAAGAGTCTGGACACATTTGAAATAATGTGAAGCGAACACAGATTTACTCCTCTAAAAGGTTGTGCCCTTAATGCTTTGCAACGACCTATTCTGCTTGAAGGCCACCGAAGTTGTTACAGTTTGAACTTCATGCGTCTTGGCCTTTATAAACACTTGCAGTCTGCCTTACTGCAAAGTGTATGAGACTCTTAATTAAGAGCCTGATGAAGAATGGAAGTGCATTCTTCGACATCTGTAACGAGGACTTCTAGACCAAACACCAAAGAGCTTCTGACTAGCCTCGCTACTCTTTCGTTCAGTTCAGATATGACTTCAGGGCTCTTACTGAGCACAGGACTCTCTCTAACTCCTTGCCAGCCACATCCGAAAGGTTCGGAATCTCAAAAGCCTTGGATCAAGGTTGAGAAGGGCGTTCGTTCTTGGCGAGAAAGCCAAACTGCAATGAGCAGATAGCTTTGTGATCTCGAAAAAACCAATCATTTAAGCTAAAAGCATGAATCCCACTGACTCTGTGAGCTGTCGCCAGACTGGCCAAAAATAGAGTCTTCATCATAAGGTCCTTAAATGAAGCTGAATGCAAGGGCTCAAACCTGTCACTCATAATGAACTTCACGGCAATATTCAGATTTCAAACTGGTGAATCTGGAGCTGTTGCTTAGATGTTTCAAACGATTTGAGAAGTTTCTGTAGGTCTTTAACATTAGAAAGGTCTAAGTCTTTGTGCCATGAATACAGTTTTTAACATACTCTTGTATCCTATGATGGTAGAGGATAACAAAAGGGCATTTCCTTTGAAGATGTAACAGGAAGTCAGCAATCTGAGTTATAGAAGTACTGGGCGAGGAAAGAGAGTTGACTTTGCACCCTTCTCTAACAAACCTCGTACCTAGATTGTTAAACCATGATGGAAGAAGTACTCCTTGCTCCTGCAATAGCTCTTGACGCTTCCTTCGAAAAAACCTCTTGTGAGTTTTTCGATAATCTGAAGACAGTCAAATGAAGAGCTTGGAAATTTAGATGGTACCTTCCAAGTGGGGTTGTTTGAGTATATCCACTCTTAATGAAAGACTTCTATGAGTGTCTACCATCCATTGCAGTACCTCTGTGAACCACTCTCTGAGGGCCAAAAGAGGGCCACTAGAGTCAATCCATTCTTTTTGTGTGATACAAACTTTTGCATCACTTTGTAATGAATTGAACTGTGGGAATGCGTACAAGTCCATGTCACGAGCTGTTTGACGCTTGGGGTCGCATTCTGCTTGATGGTTGACGTCGCGTCCCAATAGACGCTCGACGTCACGTCTTGCTGGACGTTCGACGTCACGTCCAGCAGGACGTCATGTTCCACTGGAAGCTCGACGTCCCGATAGGTGGACGTTCGACGTCACGTCTGTCTGCTTGACTCCTTGTGTTAAAATGGCTAAAAAACAACATTTAACTAAGGAGTTGTAAAGACGTTCGTCACCAAGAACATCTCGACTAGTAGCCTCACTACGCTTGGCGTCCAGGTGTGAAGTTACCTGACGCTCAAGGTCGAGGCCTGCTACTCTCTTGTTGTTCGCAGGCTGATAAACTAGCCTGAGCGAAGAGAGCTTATGTTGCATATCTAGCAGCATAAGAAAAATAGTCAACCTGTTATGGTACAGGAGACGTCACGTCTACTACAAGCTCTCTTTCTACACAGCTTAAAAAACACGCAGAACGTCCAAAAGACGATAACCAGTTTGACGGTGTAGGAGGAGCATGAACTGAAGTCATGCTAGACTCAGACAACTGTCCTGCAACTGGGTGAGTTGGACGCTATTTGACAGTTACCGACATCCTTAAAGGATGTTTGGTAGGAGAGTTTTCTTCGGTAGAATGAAAAAACGCTCAGAACTGCTCCAAGGACTACAACCAGAAACTGGCGGTGTCATGATAGGATGCTGATTGACCATGTCCACCTTCCTCTTCAGAGGTCTGGAAGTTGACGCCAGCCTCGTCTGGGCGCTGCGTCATCCGAAGATGACGAAAAAACTTTTACCTCACCTATACTATGATGAAGGTGAGCGTCCTGGGAAGCGTCAATAGGTATGCTCAAGGAAGCGTCTGCTCGGGAGCTAAAGCCTCTCGTTTCCTTTGTCGTTCGACATTCCTTCTCCCAGGGGATAGGGAGCTTGGAAGAAGTTAATGTTCGACATTCCTTGGAAGAGGTCTATGTATTAGAAGAACGACAGTTCCTAACAGACGCACCCTCTATTTGAGGGGTGGTGTTTAGACCGAAACAAAGAGCCCAAACCTGGACAACTTCCTCCTATACACGAACCTTCAGGTATTGCTTGAAGTTCGGATGGATGAGGATGTGGAAGTAAGCATCCTGGAGGTCTAAAGAGACCATCCAGTGGACCTTTCCTAATGCTGTAAGGACTGATTTTGATGTCTTCATGGAGAACTTTGTCTTCTGAACGAAGGCGTTGAGAGCAGTGACATCCAGGACCGGACAAAAGCGTCCCTCTCCAAAAAGAGACACATTTGATGTTGCATAGCCTGTCTCTTTGGCTCCTCTCTGTATTTGGCAGAGAGGTCTATCAGAGTAACTAAAAAGGGAGGTTTCACTAGGAAAAAGACTTCGCATCCATCCTTTAGTAAAAGCACAGACCAAAGGTCTGCTCCTCTCCTCTCCCAGGCTTGCTAGAAATAGTTAAGTCTGGCTCCTACTGTTGTCTGTGCGGTTTAGAGAAAAAGTATGCAGAAACTTTCTTGCTGATTTTTACACCAAAACCTGTGTCTTTGACCAACTCTTGAGGGAGAAGAGAGGAAGAAAAAAGGGGGTGGTGCAAAGTTATCCTGCCTCATTGCCTGTAATCCTTAAGTGACTCAGCGATCCACCCAGGGGGCTATAAAAGTCTCTGTGGGGCTGCCAACAGGTCCTCGACCTTAACGTGGCTAGCCTCCACCCTTGCTATCCTGGCATACCTGATAAAGAAGCTGGCTTCATAGGTTTTTATGCCTCATTGCATCCTGTCTCCCATCATCCTCAAGCTCTATTAGATGATCGAGACAGCACCATCTTAGTAAACAGAGACTCCTTCGATGCCTTCCTAAGCGAAAACTCTGAAGGCGGGACGAGGAGCAGCAGGCACAAAATAAATTGGAAACTCTTCAGAAAAAACTCTCATGAGTTTCTTAAAGCCCACTGAAGGAAGAAGGATCTTAGGAACTTCTCCTAAGAGAATTCCTCTAAAAGATAAATAGGGGAAAAGAGATCGTCAATCCCTTCCTCCTACAAGTCTCTAACCGAGGTAGAGATGTCATATTTCCTAGGAGTCTACTCCTTAAGGTCCTGAATTCTGGCCTCAATGCTTTTAGAGGTTTAATTCTCGCCCTCCAACAGACACCAATAGTTAGTTCAAGCGGGCCATGATCTGAGAAAATATCTTTCCAGTTAACATTGATTTCTGTACCTTTTAATATAGCGCCTGGCGTAACAATGTTCCAACGCTAGACGCTCACGGTCATTACGATCGGAACTAAGACGTTCGTGATCTCGACGTTTGGCCCAACTGTTGTAACCACAACGTTCGAGTCTAGATGCTCGACGACACGTCTAACTGCTTGATGCTCAGCGTCACGTCTATTTGCTTCATGCTCCGCGTCATGCTTGACACTCGATGTCAAGTCCAACTGCTAGACTCTAGACGCCATGCAACTGTTTGACGCTCAGTGTCACCTCTAACTGCTAGACACTCGACGTCAAGTCCAACTGCTGGAAGCCAGACGCCATGGAACTCCTTGATGTTCAGCATCACGTGACTCTCGGAACAAAGCCGTTCACGATTTAGATGCTTGCGATCTAGACGCTCGCGATTAAACACACTCGCGATTCAGACGCTCGGAACTATGCCGTTCGCGTCTAGAATGGTCTATCATCGAACAAAAGAGACAAAGAAGTTGCACTAACTTACAAACATTATGTCAAACTCTTACAGCAGCGTTAGTATCTAGCTGTCCAAAGCTCTGCGTTCGGCGTTAGATAACACTTTTACCTCGCCTTACCTACGGCAAGGGCAAGCGTTCTGGGAAGCGTCAACAGGAACGCTCGAGGGGACTTCTGCTCAGGTCCAACAAGATGCTCGGCGCCAAGCTAACGCCTCTTGTTTCCTTTCGCCGATTGACATTCCTTCTCCCAGGGGTTGAGGATCTTGGAAGAGTCTAAGGGTAGGATAACGACAGCTCCGAGCAGAAGCACCCTCCACTGTATTGAATAAATTCACTGCACTAATTTAGCACTAAAAACTTGCACTTTTAAACTCTTTCACATAAGACCAAAAGTAGAAATGCCCGTTGAGAGAGATCTTACTATTCTGTTAAGTGCTTGAATGAGAATGCAATAGTTACTCTCTGAATCCTATATAAAATGTAACAAAATATTCTCTATAAAATGTTAAATAAACAGATATAGGAATAATGTACAGAAGACCCCCGCCATACGGCATCCCCAGCTTACGTTTTTTTCACGTTACAGTGTGGAATACGATTTTTTTTCGTCCCCTCGTTACGACATTTTCCCCACCTTACGGCATCGAATTCCGAAACTCAAATTTGGCGGTTTCTACGCGTACGACTGTGCGAGTCACTAGCTTACCACCACGCTCATATGTCACTGCATACGTCACTAAGAAGCTGGTCTGCTATTGGTCAGCGTCACGGCATCACTAAGATGCCGATACGCTATTGGCCGAAAATCATCCCACAATGCTTGAGAGAGATGCTGCCTCTCTCTCTCTTTGTCATACGCGCGCTCAGTTCAGAATCTCGTGTGCGTTTCGTAAAGACTTGATCTCGTGTGAGTGCTTGCGATATTGTTATTTTTTGTGCATTTAAGTGCCTCATTATAACTTTAATTCGTTAGCCATGGGTCCCAAGATTGCTAGTGATGTTAAAGGCAGAAGTAAGAAGATGATAACTATGGAAACGAAGCTGGAGATCATAAACAAATATGAAGAAGGCATGCGCATCGTTACCCTCGCTAATACGTACGGACGTAACCAATCTACGACTGGTACAATTATTAAGAATAAGGAAACCATTAAAGCAAGTAAGTCTTCTAAAGGCATGACTGTCCTTGCCAGTGGTAGGACCTCAATCAACGATGAGATGGAGAGACTCCTTCTTCTGTGGATTAAAGAGAAGGAAATCGCTGGTGATACACTCACGCAATCGGTAATTTCACAAAAGGCGAGCGCCATCTTTGCCGATCTCGTGGAAGCCCAGAGAGACGGCGGAGGCGAAGGAACGTCGCAGCAAGCCCCCCAAGAGTTTAAGGCTTCTCATGGGTGGTTTGATCAGTTTAGGAAGAGGACTGGTATTCACTCAGTCATCAGGCATGGAGAGGCGGCCAGTTCTGACAAGAAAGCAGCAGAAGAATTCCTCAAGAAGTTTGAGAACGTAATTTCCAGAGAAGGCTACACTCCTCAGCAAGTTTTTAACTGCGATGAAACTGGCCTTTTCTGGAAGAAAATGGTCCGCTGTACATATATCACAGCTGAAGAAAGGAAACTTCCTGGCCATAAACCAATGAAGGACAGACTAACGCTCGCATTTTGTGCAAATGCCAGTGGGGACTTAAAAATTAAGCCCCTACTGGTATACCACTCAGAAAATCCTCGTGCCTTCAAGGAACAAAATATCATCACGAAGGAGAGGCTCTCGGTATTTTGGAAGTCTAATGCTAAGGCCTGGGTCACGAGGACGATATTTATTGAGTGGATAAACGTCTGCTTCGGTCCTGCTGTCAAGAACTATTTAGAAGAGAACGATCTTCCTCTGAAATGTCTCCTGGTGCTGGACACTGCCCCTGCTCACCCTCCTGGCCTTGAGGACATCATTCATCCTGACTTCTCCTTCATTAAGGTTCTCTATCTGCCACCAAACACCACCCCTCTCCTCCAGCCTATGGACCAGCAAGTGATTGCGCACTTCAAGAAACTTTACACGAAGCATCTGATCAGAAGATGCTTCGAAGTGACTGAAAGCACTCAACTCACCCACCGTGAATTTTGGAGGGGGAATTTTGACATCGTTCAATGCCTGAAGATGATCGACACAGCTTGGAATGAGGTTTCACGGCGCACCTTGAACTCCTCATGGATGAAACTGTGGCCAGCTGTTGTAGCAGAACGAGACTTTGAAGGTTTCGATCCCTCAACCGAAGACAAGGCCGTTGATGATCCTGCCCCTGAGGGTGATGTTGAGGAAATAATTTCAATCGGGAGGTCCATGGGGCTTGTTGTCGATGAGGCTGACGTCCATAACCTTATCGAGGAGCACAGGGAGGAGCTTACGACTGAAGACTTAAAGGAGTTAGAGGCAATGCAGTTGACGATCATTCAAGAAGAGCACAGCTCTAGTGGAGGCGAGGACGGGGGGGAGACTGAAGAAACGACATCGTCAGAAATAAGGGAAGCTATCGGTTGGTATGAAAACCTTACGAGTTTCATTGAAAAGAAACACCCAGAAAAACTTCACACAAGTCGTCTTATGCAGAGTGTTAATGATAAGTGAATGAGTCATTTTGGGAATATTTTGAGGAATCGTCAGAAACAGGCTTCTTTGGATAGATATTTCTCCAAAAGAGAAATGTCAGAAAGCATAGACGATAATAGTGATTCTATCAAAAAAGCTAAAAAAAAGAGTAATTTCTTAAGTTCTAAAAAAAAAAATAAAAAAAAAATTCAAAAGACAGAAATAATAAAAAAAAAAACATTTTTAATTTTAAGTGTTTATTAGTAAGAATAAATTTATCATTAAGTGTACATAACATAATTAGCATTGATACGTTTTTATATCTACCGTCAACTCTCCCCTCTGCCTCCACCCACTACCAGCTCAAGTCACGTCACTCCAAAGGTAAATAAGATTTAATTTTTCCTTTACAGTACTGTACAGTATATAATTTTTATTTATAATGCTATTCAATTATATACTGTACAGTACTGTGCATGTATATTATATATAAGTATACTGTAGTACAGTGCTTACTATACTACTGTATTGTATATTGTTACATTCTAATTTTTAATGTTTTTTACCAGGGGTTTTTCACGCATTAACTATTCTATTGCCCGCCATACGACATTTTCACCATACGATACCAACTCCGGAACAGATTAATGTCATATGGCGGGAGCCTACTGTATGTATGTATGTACGTATATGTATGTATGTATGTATGTATGTATATTTTATTATTATTATTATTATTACTATCCAAGCTACAACCCTAGTTGGAAAAGCAAGATGCTATAAGCCCAGGGGCTCCAACGGGGAAAAATAGCCCAGTGAGGAAAGGAAATAAGGAAATAAAAAAATGAAGAGAACAAATTAACAATAAATCATTCTAAAATAAGTAACAACAACAAAACAGACATGTCATATATAAACTTTTAACAACGTCAAAACAAATATGTCATATATAAACTATAAAAAGACTCATGTCCGCCTGGTCAACAAAAAAGCATTTGCTCCAACTTTGAACTTTTGAAGTTCTACTGATTCAACAGTAACATATATATATATATATATATATATATATATATATATATATATATATATATATATATATATATATATATACATATATACATACATACATATATATATATATATATATATATACATATATACATACATACATATATATATATATATATATATATATATATATATATATATATATATATATAAAAATATATATATATATATATATATATATATATATATATATATATATATATACATACATACATACATACATACATACATATATATATATATATATATATATATATATATATATATATATATATATATACCTACCTTATAACTTAAGGGTTACCAATAAAAGATGATTTACTAAATTTTGCAATTGGAACATCTATATATATTATACGAAAAATATTAGTATTCCCAAAAACGAAAAAGTAAACAACGATACAAAGAATCGTGAGACTATATCGATTGTCATGAATACTACGCAGCGTAAAATTAACTGTACACTAGTTTTCTTTAATCTCTGAAAATAGATCCTCTAAAGAAAAAACACTAAAAGGAAAAATATTTTCTCAAAATAACATATTCCTTTTATCTTATATTCCTTTCTGTTATAAGAACTTAAATACTTTTGTTTTTAAGAAGAATTTACTTTTCATAAATAACGATAAAAAGAAAATTGTAATACTGTATCGATTGACTGAGAACTGCGTAGCATAAATTTAACTGAACGCTAGTATTTAATCTTTGAAAAAAGATCGAAGATTATCTAAATAAAGTATACTAAAAGGACAAAAAATTTCTTAAAATAACATAATCCTTTTATCTTATAAAACTTAAATACTTTGTAAGATAGTATTCACTTATCATTTATTGTAGAAAAAGAAAGAAATTGCAAGTCATACTATAGCTTACGTCATATGACTGTGACGTCATAGAGTAGGCGGAATGTTTACCTACCGCCATCATGTTTTTCGTTAGATTACAGTAGGTTGAAAAAACTTCTAATCCTACCTTTTAAGCTATAAACATAGCAATCAAATACCAAACAAAACCAAAATAAGCAAATGCCAATAACCAATTTAGCAGTACATCACCAAGATAACTGCCAAAATTCAGGTTAATAACGAGTGAATATCCCGCGTGAGCGGCAGAGAAAATCTGAGGAGACATGGAATGGTTCTAAAAACAGTCGCGTGAGGGCTCACTGGTGGTACACCTAGCTAGTCAATCTGCAATTGCTGCGAGTTTTGAATTTTCTGCCGTGACGTCAGGGACTTAAGCTATATATATATCCACCGGGTAAGTCAGATGTTTAAAATCTTAGTTTTAAAGAATGTATTCTGTTTAAAGTTGTTCATTGATTAAGTACAATATATTCATTCAACAACACAACTTGTTGATAAAGCCAGGGCAATATAACACAATAAACAATACTTTAACAATATTTAGCATGCTACAAAGTGCCTAACCTACCACACTACTGGGTATTTTGAAAGTCAACCTCAATGTTTCATTTATCTAAATAATTTTTAAAGCTTTTCTACTACTACCGCTAGTTGATTTTTCTTGCCAAACAGGTACTGGATGCCAAATAGCTTGAAATTTTTTCAGCAGCTGCCTAGGTTTTAGGTTTGACTCATGAGAAATACCCTTTCATACCCCTGGCCTAGATGTGAAATAATCAAGATGCTATTAGCTTTTGGTTTTGAAAATTTTTCACAAAAACTGCTGTCAGGCATTACTTATATTTAAACAACCTTCAACGAACTGCCTAAAACGATACAATAAAGTATACTGTATACAAAGTGAATAAATAATATTTAACCAAAGGAAAAATTTCAAAACTTGAAAGGGTTCTCATAATCCTACATATTCATACTTGACACCATATTGCAAAAATACATACTTTCAATTAGAATAGCGCCAACGTATCCCTGCGTGTCCTAAGAGGCGACTAAAAGGGACGGGACAAGGGGGATGGGAACCCCCCCCCCTCCTGTATTATAAGCCTGTGAGACATCAAAGAGGTGGAGCTGGGGGGAGAGTGACTTCTCCCCGCACTCTAGTTTTGGGGTGTTTAAATGTGCGTGGGTGTAATATGATAGAGAGTAAAATATGTGAGATTGGAAGTATGTTTAGGAATAGAGGGATGGATATATTGGCTTTGCGAGAGACAAAGATAAAAGGGAAAGGTGAAGTAATGTTAGGTGAAATGTCTGGTAGAGTGTCTGGGATTGAAAGGGGAGGAGCAAGAGAAGGTGTAGCTTTATTGCTGAGTGAATGGATGACAGATAAAGTAGTGGAATGGAAGGATATATCATCTAGGTTAATGTGGGTAAGGGTTAGGTTGGGTAGGGAATGTTGGGCTTTTGACAGTGCGTATGGGCCAGGTTGTGAGATAAGTGAAGAAGAGCAGAATGAGTTCTGGAATGAATTAACTAGGTGTGTAGAAGGACTGGGTAGAAGGAATTATGTAGTTGTCATGGGTGACTTAAATGCTAGAGTGGGCGTGAGAGAGGTAGAAGGTGTCATTGGGAAGTACGGCGTACCAGGTGAAAATAAGAGTGGTGAGAGACTGGTAGATATGTGTGTTGAGCAAGAGATGGTGATAAGTTCTAGCTTTTTCAAAAAGAAAGATAAAAACAAGTATACATGGGTAAGAGTGGCTGAAAGGGCGTTAATGCATTATGTGTTGATAACTATAAAGAATGTTTGGAAGATTGAAAGCCGTGCACGTGTTTAGGGGTATGGCTAACAGTATGCCTGATCATTTTTTGGTGGAAGGAAAATTAGTAGTAGCAAAAGAGTGGGGGAATAGAGTAGGTGGATGTAAAAGGGAGCTAGTGAGGGTTGAAGAGCTAATAAAACCAGGGGTAAAAAGTAAATATCAAAAATGGTTGAAAATGGCATATGACAAAGTGAAAGTAAGAGAAACTGGTAATTCAGAGGAGGGGTGGAAGTTAGTAAAATGAAAAATTCGTAGGTAATTTGTATTTTTCCTAACTATACAAACCTTAGCTATTTAATAGGGGTTATTACTTTCGGCGTAGCTGAAATGACGAGCCATTCAAATTTTAACGGGGGTTTACTACCCCACCGCTAGTTAGCAGGGGTAAGGGGGTAGCCTGCTAACCCCCCCCCCACCCCCCTCACACACACCTGTGCTTGAACTCACTTTGCTTGGAGGTAGGACTTCAAGGGGGGGATAGGGTTGGCGGGCAAGTTTGATTAAATAGCTAAGGTTTGTATAGTTAGGAAAAATACAAATTACCTACGAATTTGTCATTTGTTCCGTAACTGACATACAAACAACGCTATTTAATAGGGGTGACTCACCCATTAGGAAGGGTGGAAAGTCTCTGCCAGTACTGGCTTTTGGCTTTGCCCGGGGACTCAATATTTGAGTGTATTCGCACTCAGCAATAAGGAGTCCCTCCTCCTCGCTAGAACCTTGCTATGCAAGGACTGCTGCCTACGCAAAGTGTGTGTGAAGGTAAAATAAAGTGTGACTCGTCCTAGGAAGTTGAGCTGTAGTCCCTTAGAAGGAATCTTTAGGCTAGGACTCTCCCAATACCACCTCATCGGGGTATGGGGACGTGACAGTATTATCTTAATACTCGGAACGTAAGGAAATGACAAATTCGGAGATAATTTGTATTTTTCCTAACCATACAAACCTTAGCTATTTACATTGGGTTTACCTTTCGGCGTAGCTGAAATGACGAGCTAATACTTTTTAACGAGGGTTAACTACCCCCGCGCTTGTTAGCGGAGGTAGGGGAAGGGATAGCTTGCTACCCCTCCCCCCCACACACCGGTGATTTGCTTCACTTCACTTAGAGGTAGGATTTGACTTGGGGGCCAGGGCTGGCGGGCAAATATGTGTAAATAGCTAAGGTTTGTATGGTTAGGAAAAATACAAATTATCTCCGAATTTGTTATTTGTTCCGTAACCGAAATACAAACCACGCTATTTACATTGGGTGACTTACCCCTTAGGAAGGGTGGAAAGTCCCCAGCCTTACTGACTTTGGCTTTGCCCGGGGACTCCGCCTCCCAGTGAGTAGCACTTGAGAGAAGGAGCCCCTGCACCTCACAAGTTCCTTGCTTCGCTAGGAACGAGTGGCCTACATAAGTTGTGTGTGGAGGAAAGTGTGACTCGTCCTATGAAGTTGACCTTGAGACCTCTGAATAGGAATCTAGGATAGGACGTTCCCAAAACCACCTCGTCAGGGTATGGGGGACGCGACAGTATTAAGCTTAATACTAGGAGCACAAGGAAGCATGGGTTACCTGCAGAAGTCGAGGTCAATTATGCGAAGACCAGGATGCTGCTTCCACAAGAGAGGGGAGGATGAAGAAAGAAGTAAGGGTCAGACATACTCTTTCATTCACGCAGACTAAAACCAGGTAACAACGCCCTCAACCTACTGCTACTTGCCCATAAAGGAGCCTGAGGTTAGACCAGCTGTTGTGCAGCCACCACAGGGCCGATAGAAAACGTATCGAGGCTCCTGTGGGTCACGTCCTGCAGGTAGTGGGCTGTGAAGGTCGTTTGACGCTTCCAGACCCAAGCTTGAAGCACCTGCGTCACAGAGAAGTTTCTCTTGAAGGCCAGGGACGTAGCTACGCCCCTGACGTCGTGTGCCCTCGGGCGACGTGACGGAGGAGGGTCTGGATTCAAGGCGTGGTGGATAACCCTTCGAATCCAAGCCGAGATAGTGTTCCTGGTAACCCTCCTCTTCGTCCTGCCTGTGTTTACAAACAATGCTCGCACTTGAGGACGGACTGCAGCAGTTCTCTTTAAGTAGTACCTCAGACACCTCACTGGACATAGTAGCAGCTGGTCTGGGTCCCTTGTTACAGAACGGAGACTCGCGATCCTGAAAGAGTCGAATCGTGGATCCGGCACCCCAGGATTCTGAGTCTTGGCAACAAACTCAGGGACGAACCTGAACGTCACCTCCCCCCATCCCCTTGAATGGGCGATGTCGTACGAGAGACCATGAAGTTCACTAACTCGCTTGGCCGAAGCCAAAGCAAACAGGAAAGCCGTCTTCCAAGACAAGTGGCGATCAGAGGCCTGGCGTAATGGTTCGAAGGGAGGTCTCTTAAGAGCCCTGAGGACCCGAACCACGTTCCAAGGAGGAGGTCTCACTTCCGACTGGGGGCAGGTAAGCTCATAGCTACGTATGAGTAGAGAGAGTTCTAGCAAGGAAGAAATGTCCACGCCTTTCAGCCTGAAAGCCAAGCTTAAGGCTGAGCGATAGCCTTTCACTGCCGAGACTGAAAGGCTCATTTCCTTCCGCAGATATACGAGGAACTCCGCTATTGCTGGAATAGTGGCATCGAGTGGAGAGATACCCCTCACACGACACCAACCACAAAAGACTCTCCACTTCGCCTGGTAGACTCCCTCAGAGGACTTTCGCAGGTGCCGAGACATTCTCTCCGCAACCTGTTGCGAAAAGCCTCTCTCCGTGAGGAAACGCTGGACAGTCTCCAGGCGTGAAGCCAAAGCGAGGCCACGGCCTTGTGAGGGATGTTGGAGTGGGGCTGTCTGAGAAGCTCGTGTCGTGGAGGAAGTTCTCTCGGGAGCTCCGTCAGGAGCTGCAGAAGGTCCGGGAACCATTCTGCGTGATGCCATAGCGTAGCTACCAGAGTCATCGAACAGTTGACCGATAGTCTGGTCCTGTTGAGCACCCTTCTCATCAGACAGAACGGTGGGAAGGCGTACACGTCGATGTTGTCCCACCGTTGCTGGAAAGCATCTTGCCAGAGAGCCTTGGGGTTCGGGACTGGGGAGCAGTACAAAGGCAGCTTGAAATTCAACGCTGTCGCGAACAGGTCCACGGTCGGGGAACCCCACAAAGTCAAGACTTTGTTGGCTATCTGAGGATCCAAAGACCACTCGGTACTGTACTCACTATCTGCGAAACCCTGCTCAGACTGTCGGCGAGCACATTCCTCTTGCTAGGAATGAAGCGAGCTGATAGTGTTATCGAGTGGACTTCGGTCCACCTCAGAATCTCTACTGCAAGATGGGATAGCTGCTGCGAAAAAGTGCTTCCCTGCTTGTTGATATAAGCCACTACCGTTGTGTTGTCGCTCATCACCACCACGGAGTGACCCGCCAGGGTCCGTTGGAACTGTTGAAGAGCCAGAAAGACGGCCTTCAACTCCAGCAGGTTGATGTGCAGGCACTTTTCTGATTCTGACCAAAGGCCTGAGATCCTCTGGTTCAGAACGTGCGGCCCCCACCCTTCTTTTGACGCGTCCGAAAACAGTGTCAATTCCGGGGGGAGGACGAGAAGATCCACTCCCTTCGCAGGTTCTCGTCGACCAGCCACCACTGCAGGTCCGTCCGTTCCAAAGATCCTATCGGGATCCGTACGTCCGGGGAATTGGATTCTTGATTCCACCGGGACTTGAGCCGCCACTGCAGGGATCTCATCCTGAGGCGACCGTTTGGAACCAGACGAGCCAGGGAGGACAGGTGACCTAAGAGACGCAACCACGTTTGGGCGGGAAGTTCTTCTCGCCTGAGGAAGGGTTCCGCCACCCTCCTCAGCCTTGCTATCCTGTCGTCTGATGGAAAGGCTTTGTGGAGATTGGTGTCTATCAACATACCTAGATAAACCAGTCGTTGGGACGGCTGCAGAGAAGACTTCTCGAGGTTTACCACGATCCCCAGATCCTGGCAAAGACCCAGAAGCCTGTCTCGGTGCCGAAGAAGGGTTGACTCCGAGTCTGCTAGGATCAGCCAGTCGTCCAGATAACGAAGGAGTCGGATGCCGTTCCTGTGCGCCCAAGATGAAATCAGGATGAACACTCTGGTGAACACCTGAGGAGCTGTGGAGACACCGAAACACAGCACCTTGAACTGGTAGATCTTGTCGTCTAGGCAGAATCTCAAGTACTTCCTGGAAGACGGATGGATTGGGATCTGGAAGTACGCGTCCTTTAGATCCAGTGTGCACATGAAGTCTAGAGGTCTCACCGCAAGTCTGACCGTGTCCGCTGTCTCCATGCTGAACCGAGTTTGCTTGACAAACCCGTTCAGAGCCGAGAGGTCGATGACAGGTCTCCAGCCTCCAGACGCCTTCTTTACAAGAAAGAGTCGACTGAAGAAGCCTGGGGAGCCGTCGACGACCTCCTGGAGAGCATCCTTCTTGAGCATGGTCTCGACTTCTGCCCGAAGGGCTAGCCCCTTTACCGATCCCATGGCATAGGAGCTCAATGACACTGGATTCGCTGTCAGGGGAGGTTGAGATGTTATGAACGGGACGCGATAGCCTTGGCCGATCACAGAAACCGTCCAAGGATCGGCCCCGTGTTGCTGCCACCTGTGCACGCACCGTCGAAGGCATCCCCCCCCCCGGTGGACACGCGGGGGATTGCCACTCCTAGTATTTGTGGCCGCGGCCGCTCCCTCTAGGAGCCTTGCCTTCCCTGGAGGACTTACCGCCCCTCTTGACCTTGGCTGGAAAGGGCTGGGGCTTAGACACCACTCTCTTAGCTGCCGGTGCCTGCTTCGGTGCCTTGCGAGGCTGCTGCTGCTGCTGTTGCTGCGGAGCTGGAGACTTATAGGGCCGAGCTGTAAGGGCCCTGTGGAGGAGGGAGTCCTGGCTAGATTTCCTCCATCTCTCAGCCGTTCGCTCCATATCCTGTGGCTCCAACAGATTCTCCCCAAGGAGGGAAGCATGTCTGAGCCTACAGACATCCACGGCGGGGACCTTCGGGTGGAACTTCTCGGTCACCGCATCGCGCCGCTTCAATACCGAGTTGGCCCACAGGGTGGTGACCTGGTGTGCCAGGAACTCGATGGAGCGGGTGCCCGAGAGTAAGAAGGTCTCCAGGGCCTTCCTATTGGTGTCCTTAGACAAGTCCTCGGAGCGCAATAGGATGCCCAGAGTCCCTAGCCATATATCCAGTCACGAAGTGGCCTGCATGGCACACTTCGCGACCTTCTCATGGCTCAGGATCTCCGACGCCGAGAACGTCACCTGCCGGGCGGAGAGCTTCTCGAGAGGAACTCCCTTAGCCAGCTCTTCTACGGAATGATGGAGAGGAAGAGCGAGACTAGACTCACCAAAGATCTCAAAATACCTCCTCTGCTGGAAACGAGGAGGTGGGATGAGTTTGTTCCCGGCAGAGGAACGACTGGAGGAAGCAAGAGTCGCGAGTTGGGCATTGGCCCTGGCTCTGGCACTCTTCAATCCCCGAGACCAGGGCAGATCCGCACTGGTCTTAGGGGCCTTCTGAACATCGAACACCTGGTCCAGGACCGTGTCCTTGCCTTCTCGGGGGGGGATCACGGGGTCCACGAACCCGTTGAGTTGCCTCATCAGGCTCAGGACCTGCCAGAAGGCATGCTCAGACTCCTGCTGGTCTCCTCCTTGCGGACTGGCAGCTAAGTCTCCCGTCCCCGGAATCTCTTCCTGGGGCGAAGCGTGGACATTCTCCCGGGGAGCAGCGGGTTCCTGGCGAATCCTTGAAGACGACTTCGAGATAGTTTTGGAGTCCTTGGGTTCCCTCCTGGGAGGGATACAGGATCCCAACAAAGAGGTTCGGAGAGCACCTTCCGCGCGAGACGATTCTCCTCCATGAGGAGAAGGCTCCCCCCTTGGTGCCGAGGGGGAGACTATCACCTCACTGGACTCACCCGAGGACGGAAGAGCCTCGTCCACGGGAAGGGGATGGGGCCTTCCTGACAGACCTCTTAGGAACCAACTTCTCCCAGGGGGAAGTCACATCGAAGTCCACTCCTCTCCTTCTCTTCAGCAGGGGCGAGGCAGTCGTTGGCTTGTGACCTTGATCGGCGAGTGCTGGCGCCATAACCTTCACTAACGCCCGCATCAGAGGACCAAACCAAGTCTGCCACTCCACGGACACAGAGTCCGAAATCCCCGCTGGAGGGAAGGGGATCGAGCGATCCTTCGGAGTGGACACCAATGGACCTGCCTGAAAAGGAAAAGGGGAAGAAAGTTGCACTGACCTCTCTGAAGTATCTTCCCTATCCTGCACAAGAGTCCTGCGCTTTGGTGGAGGCGATCCTGAGTGCAGTCTGGCGACACGCGTTCCTGCTGCTGTCACGGGCTGCGAAATCTGACGCGAACGGTGGTCGCGCGTAGGCGAACGGTCGCGCGGGCGAGCGGTCGCGCGGGCGAGCGGTCGCGCGGGCGAGCGGTCGCGCGGGCGAGCGGTCGCGCGGGCGAGCGGTCGCGCTGGCGAGCAGTCGCGCGGGCGCGCAGGCGAGCAGTCGCGCGGGCGCGCAGGCGAGCAGTCGCGCGGGCGCGCAGGCGAGCAGTCGCGCGGGCGCGCAGGCGAGCAGTCGCGCGGGCGCGCAGGCGAGCAGTCGCGCGGGCGCGCAGGCGAGCAGTCGCGCGGGCGCGCAGGCGAACGGTCGCGCGGGCGAGCAGGCGAGTGGGCGCGAGGGCGTACAGGCGAACGAGCGCGTGGGCAAGCTGGCAAACGAACGCGTGGGCGAGCTGGTGAACGAACGCGTTGGCGCGTCGGCGAGGGAGAACGCTCCGATGACCGCTGACGACGTTGTTCAGGAGACCTGTAGCGCGTGGGAGAGCGATTGCGAGCAGGCGATCGGTGGTGCGCTGGTGAATGCTGGCGCGTAGGCGAGCGATGGCGCACTGGTGCATGGTGGCGCGTTGGCGAGCGATAGCGCGTAGACCGCGTAGGCGAACGACCGCGCGAGGGCGAGCTAACAGAAGGCGACCCATGTCCTTCCAGATCTTCTGGGCGACGGCGCGTTGGAGAACGCTTGCGCGAAGGTGATAGGTCACGCGGGCGGTCTGGAGATCGCCGATGTTCAGGTGATCGCTGACGCGCTGGGGACCGTTGACGCACAGGAGATCGCTGACGCGCAGGAGATCGCTGACGAGCAGGCGAATGTTGATGCGTCTGTGATCGCTGGCGAGCTGGTGACTGCTGGCAAGCAAGAGGGCGACGCGTGGAATCCTGTGAGGGGACAGTCGGCGCGGGGCGCAGAGGCGAACGTTCACGAACGGGCACAGGAACAGGAGGCGCGTGGGCGTACATGCATTCTGGAAGTACGCGCTGGAGAACGCGAGCGATGTTGCGCAGGAACAAGCTGACGAACAGGATCGCAAGGGCGCTCAGGAGACTGATGGCGCGAGGAGCGCACAACAGGAACTGCAGGATATTCGGAGTCCACAGGAGAGCGCTGGCGAGCAATGGGGCGATGGTCATCAGAAGCGCGCTGACGAACAGGAGAGTGCTGACAGTCAGAAGAGCGCTGACGAGCAGGAGAGCGCCTGTGCGCTAACGCTGCAGAAGGGCGAGCAGGGGAACGCTGGCGCGCTGGGCGCTCAACAGGAACAACAGGCTGAAGGATGTCCTCAGGAGAGCGCTGGCGAGAAGAGGGGCGATCATCAGGAGAGCGCTGGCGAGAAGAGGGGCGATCATCAGGAGAGCGCTGGCGAACAGGAGATCGCTGACGAACAGGAGAGCACTGACAAGCAGGAGAGCGCCTGTGCGCTAACACTGCAGGAGAGCGCCTGTGCGCTAACACTGCAGAAGGGCGCCCAGGGGAACCCTAACGCGCAAGGGAAGAATCCCTTTGCCCTGAAGGGACCGTTGCCCGTCGGGTGACGAGGTCAGGCTGCTGAACATCTGCACCAGAAGTTGAAGGTCTGGAAGGCGTAGGAGACCGATCAGCAGAGAGGTCTAAGGAAGCTGGAGCTGCAGACTGCTTACGGCGGGGAGAGTCCCCTTCGGAGGAAGGAAGTGAAGATTCAAAAAGGCGCCTCTTAGCACCCTTATAAGGAGACAGGAGGCCCTTGCGACGCAGCGGACGGTGAGCCTTACGGCGAAGGCGGCCACGAGGAAGATCGTCAGGACCATCAGTCCTCCGAAGGGGAGTCTCAGTCAAAGCACTCCCCTTAGAGGGAGGCTTGGCAGCAGAAGATTGATTGATTGATTGAAAGTTTTCTGGCATCCTGACATCTAAGGTCATTGACGCCGATACCATTTACTGTATATGAAAATTAAAAGCAAATTTGATTAAAACCATAAAAAAAATTAAGAAGTCCTTACAATAGTTAAATAGTTTTCAGAAGACCTGCTTCTGAAATAAATCTAAAAATTCCGCTCGCATAGTAAGACACATCATGTCCAAGAATCTTGGCAAGGATAAACCTGCCATCCTCACCTCGAGCCTCAAACAGATATCTATTTCTTAAGTTAGTAAAATTAGGGCATTCGGTCAACAAATGCCTCACTGTTAAAGGTACTAAGCAGTCCTCGCAATACGGTTGGTGTTGGCCCTTCAGCAGAAACTCGTGTGTCAACCGTGTGTGACCAATACGGAGACGACAAAGAGTCGTCTCCCATTTTCGGGGAATCATGTTATACCTCCAAGGTGATATGATATTTGTTACTTCCCTCATTTTATTGCCATCTTGACTATCCCAGTGCTGTTGCCATTTATCACATACCAATTTCTTGATGTAAGGTAGGAAATCGTTACATGGAATGGGATACCTCCTTGGTAGCAACTCGGATGCCGCATTCTTCGCCAGTAAATCTGCCTTCTCATTCCCAGACACACCTACATGTGCTGGAACCCAACAAAATCGAACAGTTATACCTTTCCGTCCAATAATAAAAAGCCATTCTAAAATCTTTAAAACTAGAGGGTTACTAGAATTAAAAACTTCTAAAGCTTGAAGAACACTCCTTGCATCACTAAAAATTGTAAAATTACCCTCCTTTTCCAAAGCTATTTTCTCAATAGCGGTTAATATGCCATACAGTTCGGCAGTAAATATGGAAGCTGTTAGAGGAAGTGCACCTCTACAATTAAAATCATTACTATGTACTCCAAATCCAACGCCAGCATCAGATTTGGAGCCATCAGTATATATAAAAGTCGATCCCCTATGTTCTTCGACATGTTCCATAAAAAGAGACCTGGATTCTAAGTCAGTCAAATTCTTCTTAACTCCAATAAAGTATCTACAAAAAGATATGTCAGGTAATTTCCATGGAGGCGTTGATGATACCTTGAATGGAAGCACCTTATTTCTAATCATATCCATATTGTTTAATAATTGGTTAACCCGAAACCCAAAGGGTTGAGGAGATTTTGGGTGCAACTCAAAGTAGGTTGAGTTCCTTACAAGGCTTGCAGTTTGAAAGGCTGAAGAATTGGGGAGTCTTTGCAATCTAAACCAATACCGAATAATAGAGGACATTCGGTAAAGGTCCAGAGGCAACTCCCCAGCATCAACAAGGAGACTTGTGATAGGGGAGGTTCTAAAGGCTCCTGTGGACAATCTAATGCTAGCATGATGTATTGAATCTAGTATTTTTAACCGGCTTGGGGTTGCTGAGGAGTATATTTCGCATCCATAACTAATTTTGGAAAATATCAAGGCCTTGTATAATTTTAAAATTGTATTGCGGTCTGCCCCCCATGATGTATGGGACAAGACTTTTAAAAGATTCATAGCTTCAACACATTTAGCTTTTAATGTTTTTAAGTGAGAAACCCATGTAAGCCTACAATCAAATATCAACCCTAAAAATTTGGCTTCACTTGCACATGGGATCCGTTGACCTTTGATGTATATATCCGGGTCTGGATGTACTCCCCGTATACGACAGAAATGGACAATTGTAGTTTTACTTGTTGAGAATTTAAATCCATTCATATCGGCCCAATGGATAATTTTATCAATAGAGAGTTGGATTTTTCTCTCAACCATTGCCATTCTGGCTCCAGCAAATGATATGGAGAGATCATCCACAAATAATGTTGCAAGAACATCCCGGGGAATGACTGAGGATATCCCATTAATTGCTAGTGCAAAAAGGGTTACACTCAGCACACTCCCCTGAGGAACTCCTTCTTCCTGGCATTTACTCTGTGATAGAGCTTCCCCAACTCTCACTTGGAAAACTCTATGTGAAAGAAATGACTGGATGAATAGTGGTAGCTCACCTCTCAATCCGCACTCATGGATTCTTTTAAGTATACCGTATCTCCATGTGGTATCATATGCCTTTTCAAGATCAAAAAAAACTGTAACATGGTGCTGTTTGGAAGCAAAGGCTTCACAAATGGAGGACTCAAGTTGTATCAGCACATCAGTCGTTGAGTGCATTTTCCTGAATCCACATTGAATGGGTGATAAAATATTCTTCTTTTCAAGGTACCAAATCAGTCTTGCATTGACCATCTTCTCCATGATTTTACATAAACAAGATGTCAATGCAATAGGTCGGTAGTTTGCTGCTAAAAACTTGTCCTTACCGGGTTTTAAAAAGGCTAAAATAATGGCTAGTTCCCAAACACTTGGATAACTATGATCATGCCATATTCTATTAAAAATGCTTAAAATAAATAACTTTGTATTATAAGGTACATGTTTAATCATTGCATATGGAATTCCATCGGGTCCAGGGGCTGTATCGTTACAAGTAGCAAGAGCAGAATCAAATTCTCTTTCAGTAAAGGGAGAATTGTATGACTCTTGCTTTCTTGTAGCGAAGTTTAAAACTTTCTTTTCTTCATTGCTCCTATATTGGTGACCAGGAGCTGCTTGACACTTGCACGATACATTTGAGAAATGGTCAGCCAGGGCATTGCTAACTTCGGTTGCTCCAGTCATATACTGGCCATTTATCTTTAACACTGGTGGTGGGTTTGGGGTGAATTTTCCTGCTATCTTTTTTACTTTCCTCCACACAGATGATGTTGGTGTTCTACTGTTAATGGAGGAAACAAAGGACATCCAAGACTGGCGCCTAGCTTCTTTCATGGCACGGCGGAACTGTGCTCTACATTTCTTGTAAATGACTAAGTTCTCCTCATTACGGTGCATGCGCAATCGAGTTAAAGACTTTCTTGTGGCTCTGTGCAGGGCAGTTAGTTCTGACGACCACCAGGGGACTGGTCGTCGTCTGAATATCCCAGTTGTTTTGGGAATGGAATTCACTCCTGCTGTGTGAAGAGTTCCATTAAGTAAGTCTATGGCATCATCAACACTTTCAAACTGTTCTGCATTTCCTTCAGTTTCACTTAACTCCCGAAATCTATTCCAGTCCGCCTTATCAAGATTCCATCGAGGTGATCTTTGTAAAGGTGGACCATTGTTGGTGTTTGATTGGTGCATGATCACTAGTATGCCAATCATCTAATGTTCTCCAATTAAAATCGAGAAGACAGTTAGAGCTTGCAACTGATAGGTCAATGCAGGACAAGGTACCTGTCTGTACATGAAAATGTGTGGGCTCTCCTGTATTGAGGAGTCCGACATCTTCATTCTCCAAAATTGACGATATAATATTACCCCTTGCATTTGCTAAAACATCACCCCATAAAGGATGTCTACTATTAAGGTCTCCTAGTAAGATAAAGGGTTGTGGGAGTTGTTTAATCACCTCTACTATATTATCATATGAGATGTTATCATTTGGAGGCAAGTAAAGAGAACAGATTGTGTATTTTCTCCCTATATCAATCTGTACAGCCACTGCCTGCAGAGGGGTACAGATAGACAAAGATATTTGGGGAACATCTCGACGAATGTATATAAGACTTCCCCCATGGCTCCCTGCTCGTTGATCATATGGTGTCCTATAGCTAACATACTCTCGAGGACAAGGAGTATTAGCATCGAGCTTGCTTTCTTGTAGACATACTGTTATAGGGGAGTGCTCACGTATGAGGAGCTTAAGTTGTTCATATTTCGCCCTTAAACCCTGGCAATTCCATTGCAGAATGGAGGAAAAAACTATGTTTTATTTTTTGGAAGACACCTTAGATGAAGTCTTCCCAATGGCACTATTTGATCTAACAATGTTTCCCGGAGGTAACTCTAGAGAGGATCTTGATATAGTGGGTTTTGTGTTTCTCTTTTTCTTTGTGTCCTTTTGATCTAATTGTTGAGGAGGATGGTGGACCTCAACTTGAATTTCTGATTGGTTCAATTTACCTTCTAGTTGTTCAGAAACATCAGCAGACAAGATATCATATTTATTGGAAGTCGTGACTTTAATGTTTCTTATGGTAGGAGGAGAGAGGGAGGGAGGTCTCTCTCTTTTTCGATTAAAAGGTTGTGATCTGTCAGGTTTTTGCACCTTCCCCACTACGGGTTCACCAGGTAAATTGGTTTCGAGTGCAACCTCCATCAGATCAGGCAAGGAAACGGCCTGTGAGAGGTTTGTACTTTTGTTTAAAATCGGAGTAGTTGGCTTTTGAATAATTTTCAGATCTTTAAGTGTCCGTTTTGATTTTTCCACAATTTCTGGATATAGATTTTCGATGGGACTTTCAACCTCTTTAACTACTTTCATTTGTTTCTTTATCTTAGAAGTAGAGATATAATTTTCGTCTGTGTGGTTTGACAAGTTTTTCTTCAGAACCATTGAAAAAGGTTGCCCTGGTCTTATTTGCTTTTCAAGAGCTCTTTTACGAGCCTCTTTAAAAGTAACCCTTTCCATGGTCCTAATGGCCTGAATTTCTTTTTCAAAAATAAACTTTACACAGCTTTTAGATGTAGCTGGGTGTGCTTCCCCACAATGTATGCAATTAGGGTTTTCTATGCATACTCCATGACTACTTTTTCCACAGTTGGCACAAACAGCTGGCTTATTGTTTAGTTTTTCTTTACATTTCTGGCTTAAATGGCCATACATTTGGCAATGATAACATCGCAATGGTGACGGGATATATGGTTTTACCTTCAAAGATAGCCATCCAGCTTTTATAACATTTGGTAATCGGCATTGATCAAATGTTATAATCAGAGTAGCAAGAGGGATACGTTGTTCTCCAACTCTCTTTCTCATTCTGCCTACTTTAACTACTCCTTGACTTTTCAGTTCATCCTCTATTTCTTTCTCCTCTATATCCAACAATTCTGGAGCATATATCACACCTCTACTCTGGTTGAAAGTAGGGTGTGAAACGCATTTTACGCTATGACCATTCAATGTTGTAAGTGTTTTTAACCTTTCACCTTGTAATGGGGACAGTGTCTCTATCAAGAGACTTCCATTTCCCTGGGGTAAAATTTTTGGCTGCCCTCCACATAAATTAACTATTTCTCTATTAGCTTTAAAAACATTTATACGCTCATTTCTTCCGTTTTCAAATTCCAAGATAAAAAATTTTTCATAATTCACTACTTCATAGTGACCAGGTAATACTTCTACTTTTCTATATCTTTCTGTACTGTCATCATTTTTCACTCTCTCTCTCTTCTTCTCTAGCGTTTTATTATTCACATGACGTGAATAAGGTTCTAACGTTACAATGTTAGAACCCGAGTTGGAGCTGTCTGTACCGAGGTCCATGTTTGTATTTTCCAGGTCGTCAACAGAGGTGTTGGGTTTTTTTGAAAAAGCAAGCCGGGTTATCCACCTCTTATCGGAGGATGTCAGTCCTCCTATCCCATGTGGCCCAACACGAGAAGAGGCTTCAGCGGGGACCAGTCCTCTATTAGAGAGGGGCTGCCTCTCTTAAGGTGGGCGTACACTGGTCAGTGGGGGTAGTTAGCCCCTCCCACCGTCGACTCCAATGCCTGGCGTCACCCATTACCCGCAAATATGGGTGACTTAAGACCGGATCACTGGAGCCCGACTCTTAACAGACTTGGTCTGCACCCAATGGGGTCTGCCAGAGGGTGATGGCATCTAAATTGGCACAGGTTGAGATGGAATGCAGTCCATCCCACACTGTGCCAAATCCAAAGCAGCATCCAAAGTAAAATCGAACATGCCAAAGTCGTCAACAATATCGAGCCCAAAAGGAAGAGATGGGAGAAAAAAAGAAATAATCAAAAGTAAAAGAGAAAGTGCTGACTGATTTAGTTGAATCGACAGCTGGGCACCGAGGTCCAATGGGAAATAGTTCCCACTGTTCATTAGAGCCCAGCTGCTAATCCCTAAGCCCCCCATCCTCGTCAAGGCTTCAGCATCTGGGGGGTGGCAGCAGAAGAGCCCGCGGGACTCCCTTCCCCCTTCGAAGGGTGTACGGAAGGGGGAGGAGAGCCGTCAGCACCATCATCCACAACGGTACCTGCAGAGGATTGACCCGACCCGTCGGAAGCCTCTGTCACCACGACGTCGACGATAAACAGTGGATCTACCTCTGCTATCACCGGCGACTGCTTAACAGCGGCCCCCAACTGGACAAGGTCAATCAGGGCTACCCTGGAGGGCAGGCCCTTAAGCCCCAGGGAAGCCCAAATCTGTAAAAGATCATCGTTAGGCAAAGATTCATTAGCAACAACCTCCCCCGGAGGAGGAGGAGGAACCGCCCCGCTATGGGAGGCGACGCCCTCTCCCCCAACCTAAGGTCGGGAAACAGAACTAGGGCCTGCGCTCCCACTCGGCAGACTCTCCTTAGGAGCTGAATGAGGGGGAGCTTCGGAGGAGGTTTGGGCGGCGAAAGAAGTGTCCCGAGAACCTTCCTCCTTCAAGGCAACCCCGGAAGGAGAACGGTCTCTCTTGGACTTCTTTTCACGCCGGCGGCCAAACCTCTCCCACTGGGAGGCAGACCACTCCCTGCACTCACTACACGTATTTTCTTTATCACACAGTCGGCCTCGACACTGCGGGCAAAGGGTGTGAGGATCTGTGTCCACCGCCGACATAAAAGTACCACAAGGGCGGCCGGCAATTCCAGGGCACTTGCGCATAGTGAACAAAAAGGGTAAGGGCAACTTCAAAACACACACACAAACTGAAAGAAAAAGCAAAAATGATTAAGGCTGTCAACGAGGACGATGGACAGACACGTCTGTTCATCGCCGGAGCCAAAAGTGAAGTGAAGCAAATCACCGGTGTGTGGGGGGTGAGGGGTAGCAAGCTATCCCTTCCCCTACCCCCGCTAACTAGCGCGAGGGTAGTTAACCCTCGTTAAAAACTATTGGCTCGTCATTTCAGCTACGCCGAAAGGTAAACCCAATGTAAATAGAGTGGTTTGTATTTCGGTTACGGAACAAACATGGTTTACCTGCAGTGGTTTGAGGTCAGCTGTGCAGAGAACCCAGGATGCTGCTTTCCCCAAGAGAGGGGAGGATGAAGAAAAGAGTAAGGGCCAGACAAATCTTTTCATTCATGCAGACTAAGACAGGGTAACAATGCCCTCAACCTTCTGCTACTTGACCACTAAGGATCCTGAGGTTTTAAACCAGCTGTTGTGCAGCCACCAAAGGGCCGATAGAAAACGTATCGAGCTTCCTGTGGGTCACGTCGTGCAGGTAGTGGGCTGTGAAGGTCGTCTGACGTTTCCACACCCCAGCTTGAAGAACCTGCGTCACTGAGAAATTTCTCTTGAAGACCAGGGACGTAGCTACGCCCCTGACATCATGTGCTCTAGGGCGACGTGACGGAGGAGGGTCTGGATTCAGGGACAGATGGATCACCCTACGAATCCATGCCGAGATGGTGTTCTTGGTGACCCTTCTCTTAATCCTCCCAGTGCTAACAATGCTTGCACCTGGGGACGGACTGCAGCTGTTCTTCTGAGATATAGCCTCAGACTCCTCACTAGGCGCAGTAGGATAAGGTCTGGGACATCTGTTACAGAACGGAGACTCGAATCCGGAAGGAGTCGAACCGAGCGTCAGGCATCCCCTGAATTTGAGTCTTAGCACCAAACTCAGGGACGAATTTGAACATTACCTCCCCCCCTTACCCTTGCATGGGTGATGTCATATAAGAGACCATGAAGTTCATTGACTCGCTTGGCCAAAGCCAAAGCTAGTAAGAACACCGTCTTCCAAGTTTGGTGGAGAACTGAAGCCTGGCGTACTGGTTCATAGTGAGGTCTCTTAAGAAACCTGAGAACTCGAACCACGTTCAATGGAGGAGGTCTCACATCCGACTAAGGGCAGGTAAGTTCGAGTTGGGAAAGTTCCTAGCGAGGAAGAAAAGATCATTTATTTGAGCCTGAAGGCTAGACTTAAGGCTGAGCAATAGCCTTTCACCCCCGAAACTGAAAGGTGCATTTTCTTCCTGCAAATACATGAGGAACTCCGCTATTGCTGGAATAGTGGCATCGAGTGGAGAGATACCCCTTTCACGACACCAACCACAGAAGGCTTTCCACTTTGCCTGGTAGACAGATACGGATGATTTTCGCAGATGTTCAGATATCCTAATCGCAACTTGTTGCGAAAAATCCTCTCTCAGCGAGGAGATGCTAGATAATCACCAGGCGTGAAGTCGTAGCGAAGCTACGGCTTTCTGTAAGATGCTGGTATGTGGTTGTCTGAGTAGATTGATTGATTGATTGATTTAAAGTTTTCAGGCATCCTGACATCTAAGGTCATTGACGCCGGTAACATTTAATTTATGTATACAAAAAATAAAAAATAAAATAAAATAAAAAATAAAAGAGAATTCAATTAAAATCATAAAAGTTGAATGTCATAAAAGTTAAATATTTTTCAGAAGACCTGCTTCTGAAATAAATCTAAAAATGCCACTTGCATGGTAGGACACATCATTTCCAAGAATCTTGGCAAGGATGAACCTGCCCCCCTCACCTCGAGCCTCAAACAAATATCTATTCCTTAAGTTGTTATAATTGGGGCATTCGGTCAACAAAAGCCTTACTGTTAGAGGTACTAAACAGTCGTCACAATACGGTTGGTGTTGGCCCTTCAGCAGAAACTCGTGTGTCAACCGAGTGTGATCAATACGGAGACGACAAAGAGACGTCTCCCATTTTCGGGGCATCGTATTATACCTCCAAGGAGATATGTCATTTGTTACCTCTCGCATTTTATTCCCATCTAGGCTATCCCATTGCTGTTGCCATTTATTGCAAACCAATTTCTTGATGTCAGGTAAGAAATCATTACAGGGAATGGGATACCTTCTTGGCAGCAACTCGGATGCAGCATTCTTAGCCAGTGAATCTGCCTTCTCATTCCCAGACACACCTACATGTGCTGGAACCCAACAAAATTGAACTGTTATACCTCTCCGTCCAATAATAAAAAGCCATTCTAAAATCTTTAAAACTAGAGGGTTATTAGAATTAAAAACTTCTATAGCTTGAAGGACACTCCTTGCATCACTAAAAATTGTAAAATTACCCTCCTTCTCCAACGCTATTTTCTCAATAGCGGTTAATATGCCATACAGTTCGGCAGTAAATATGGAAGCGGTCAGAGGAAGTGCACCTCTACAATTAAAACCATTACTATGTACTCCAAATCCAACGCCAGCATCAGATTTGGAGCCATCAGTATAGATAAAAGTTGATCCTCTATGTTCTTTAACATGTTCATTAAAAAGAGACCTGGCTTCTAGGTCTGACATATTCTTCTTATCTCCAATAAAATATTTACAAAAAGATATCTCTGGTAACTTCCATGGAGGCATTGATGAGACCTTGAATGGAAGTACCTTATTTCTAATTATATCCAGACTATTTAATAATCGTTTCACCCGAAAGCCAAAAGGTTGAGGAGATTTTGGGTGCAACTCAAGGTATGATGCGTGTCTTACAAGGCTTGCAGTCTGAAAGGCTAGAGAGTTAGGGAGTCTTTGCAATCTAAACCAATACCGAATAATGGAAGACATTCGGTAAAGGTCTAGAGGTAACTCTCCAGCATCAACAAGGAGACTTGGGATAGGCGAGGTTTTAAAAGCTTCAGTAGACAATCTAATACCTGCATGATGTATCGAGTCTAATATTTTAACCGGCTTGGGGTGGCTGAAGAATATATTTCACAACCATAACTAATTTTGGAAAAAATCAAGGCCTTGTATAATTTTAGAATAGTATTGCAGTCTGCCCCCCATGATGTAAGGGATAATACTTTTAAGATATTCAGAGCTTCAACACATTTAGCTTTTAACGCTTTTAAGTGAGAAACCCATGTAAGCCTACAATCAAATATCAAACCTAAAAATTTAGCTTCTCTTGCACATGGTATCCGTTGACCTTTAATATATATATCCGGGTCTGGATGTACTCCCCGGATACGACACAAATGGACAATGGTAGTTTTACTTGTCAAGAACTTAAATCCATTCATGTCAGCCCACTGGATAATTTTATCAATAGAGAGTTGGATTTTTCTCTCAACCATTGCCATTCTAGTGCCAGCAAATGATATTGAGAGATCATCCGCAAATAATGTTGAGAGAACATCCTGAGGAATGGCTGAGGATATCCCATTAATTGCTAGTGCAAAAAGGGTTACACTCAGCACACTACCCTGAGGAACTCCTTCTTCCTGGCACTTACTCTCTGATAGTTTCCCCAACTCTCACTTGAAAAACTCTACGTGAAAGAAATGCCTGAATAAATAGTGGCAGCTCTCTCAATCCCAATTCATGAATGGTTTTAAGTATACCATATCTCCATGTGGTATCATATGCCTTTTCAAGGTCAAAAAATACTGTAACATGGTGCTGTTTGGAAGCAAAGGCTTCACAAATAGAAGACTCTATTCGTATCAACACATCAGTCGTTGAGTGCATTTTTCAGAATCCACATTGAATCGGTGATAAAATACCTTTCTTTTCAAGGTACCACATCAGCCTTGCATTGACCATCTTCTCCACGATTTTACATAAACAAGATGTCAATGCAATAGGACGATAGTTTGCTGCTAAAAACTTGTCTTTACCGGGTTTTAAAAAGGCTAAAATAATGGCTAGTTCCCAAACACTTGGGTAACTATGATCATGCCATATTCTATTAATAATACTTAAAATAAATAGCTTTGTATTAAAATGTACATGTTTAATCATTGCATATGGAATTCCATCGGGTTCAGGGGCTGTATCATTGCAATGAGCAAGTGCGGAATCAAATTCTCTTTCAGTGAAAGGAGAATTATACGACTCTTCCCTTCTTGTTGCAAAATTTAAAATTTCTTTTCTTCAGTGCTCCTATACTGGTGACCAGGGGCTCCTTCACACTTGCTGGATACATTTGAAAAATGATTAGCCAGGGCATTGCTAACATCATTTGCTTCAGTTACATACTGGCCATTCACCTTCAACACTGGTGGTGGGTTGGGGGTGAATTTGCCAGCTATCTTTTTTACTTTCCTCCACACAGAAGATGGTGGTGTTCTACTGTTAATGGAGGAAACAAAAGACATCCATGACTGGCGCCTTGCTTCTTTCATGGCACGACGGAACTGTGCTCTACATTTCTTGTACATAATTAAATTCTCATCAGTTCTGCGTCTACGCAATCGTGTTAAGAGATCTTCTTGTGGCTCTGTGGAGGGCAGTTAGTTCTTGCCTTTCTTGTCCTTGACCGGAAAGGGCTTAGACACCACTGTCTTCGCTGCCGTTGTCTTGGTGGGACGTGGCTGCTGGGGTGCTGGAGGTTTATAGGGCTTAAATGTCAAAGCCCTTGTAGGAGGGAGTCTTGGTGACTTCCTCCACCTCTCAGTAGCCTGCTCCACGTCCTCAGGCTCAAACAGGTTCGTTCCCATAACGGAAGAATGTCTGAGCCTGTAGATTTCGGTGCTAGGGGCCTCCCGGTATTGTCTTGGAGTCCTTTGACTCCCTCCTGGGAGGAATGCAGGACTCCAACAATGATGGAGGCAGGCTCTTCTCCACCCTTATTCGAGAAGACTTTACCGCGCGAGGTGGGGTTTCCCTCAATGGTGTGAAGGGGGAACGTCTCACCTCACGTGACTCTCCTGAGGACGGGAAATCTTCGTCCGAAGGGAAGGAAGAAAAGTCTGAGGGGGGATGGAGCTTGCCTCGAAGACTTACGAGGAGACAGCTTCGTCCTCGGAGAAGTTACCGTGTCCGAAACTCCTCTTTTCCTCTTCAGGGGAGTAGATGCAGCCAAGGATTTGTGGCCCAACTCAAAGACAACAGGCTTGAAAGCCTGTGCTACCGCTCTGATTAGAGCCCCAAACCAGGGCTAACGGCTGACGGCTGCGCTGTCAGACACTCCCTCTGGAGAGGGAGTCGCCTGTAAGAAGAAAGAAGATAAGGAAGAAATATCCCTGGACCTTTCTGGAACCTTCCCCCCTACCGGCAAGCGCACTGTTCTGCGCTTGCAGGGGGCGAATTTAGTGATGGCGCCCTTACCGCGCGTTGTCCTGCAGCCTCGCGCGTGGGAGGGTATTGGCAATTGCGCTGGGGAGCGCGCTGGGGTATACCCGGGGCTCGCACGCGGGCGAGACTTCATAGAGTGCGCAGGAATCAGATTGACGTGCAGGATCAGAATGAAGAGCCCGTGCGGGCGAAAACAAAAGATCGTCGGCGCGTGCTCGCGTACCAGAATGTTGGCACGCGCGCGTACGAGTTTGTTGGCGCGCGTGTGCGGAAGACCATCAGCGCGCGCATGAGCGCGGAAGACCATCAGCGCGCGCATGAGCGCGCAAGACTTTTGGACGCGCGCGTGCAGAAGACTATCGGCACATGCGCGCGGAAAACTATTAGCGTGTGCGCGGGAGACCATCAGTACCCGCGCACGGAAAAGATCGTCGGCGCTTGCGCGCATAAGAAGATCGTCGGCGCTTGTGTGGATCGTCGGCGCTTGTGTGGATCGTCGGCGCTTGTGTGGATCGTCGGCGCTTGTGTGGATCGTCGGCGCTTGCGCGCGTAAGAAGATCGTCGGCGCTTGTGCGTGTAAGAAGATTGTCGGCGCTTGCACACTTAAGAAGATTGTCGGCGCTTGCACGCGTAAGAAGATCGGCAAGCGCGCGCGCGGGAAACCATCGGTACCCGCGCGCGGATAATCGTCGGCGCTTACGCGCGTAAGAAGATCGTCGGTGCTTGCGCGCGTAAGAAAATCGTCGGCGCTTGCGTGCGTATGAAGATCGGCGAGCGTGCGCGCACGTAAACCGTGCTAGTAGGTTGAAGGGTCAGCTGGCAGGACAATCAGGAACTGGGATGTGTTCTTAAAAAAGGGCGGGCTTCCCTCGATGAGGACCGTAAGCAGGTCTGCTTTAGAGTCCAGGACCGAAGTCCTTCGTTGCAGCACAAGGTTGCGCTGGTAGATCGGTAGGTCAGCTGGCAGGACGATCAGGAACTGGGATGTGCCCTTTGGAAGGGCCAGCATCCACCGATGGGACCGTAAAAGGTGCGTGTTAGAGGCCAGGACCGAAGTCCAAAGGACCACGTTGCAGCACAAGGTAGAGGTCACTGGAAGTTCTGCTTGATCCTCCGAGGCAGTGTCTCTATGAGAGACCTCTCCTGCGAACGAAAGAGGTGCCCTTCGTAGAAGGGACTTGAAGACACTCGTGGTGACGCCCCTTAGGGCCGTTGGATCAGCAAGCTGACCTTATCAGTAGCGATCCTCCGAAGAGGAGCGATCCTCCGAAGAGGAGTCTCTATGAGTCGTCTCTCTCGCGAACAAGAGAGGTGACACTTCGTAGAAGAAACCTGAAAACACTCGTGGTGACGCCCCTTAGGGCTGGTGGATCAGCAAGCTGACCTTAGCAGTAGCGAATCTCCGAAGAGAAGTCTCTATGAGTGGTCTCTCTCGCGAACGAGAGAGGTGAACACTTTGTAGAAGAGACTTGCCAAGACTGTGCTCCACCCCTGAAGGAAGAGAAACTCAGCAAGGGGGGAGAAAAGTCTGGCCGCAGGGCAGCAACAGTAGTCGAAGGCGATGAATTTATTAAGGTATGGGGAGTTCTCCCTCTGAAGGGAGAAAACCTCACACCTGGGGAGGAAACCTCCTTCGGAAGGGAAGTTGTCCAACTCCTGGAGGCAAACCTCCATTAGCATTCTGAGATGATCTGAAGTGCTGGCATGTTGTCACGGGAGAACTTCTAAGAGAAGGGATAACGTCCATGACAACGTCCTCTGAGGGACGGCAGCGACAGCAGAATCCCCAGGCATGAACAGGACAGCTCTGCTTCGTTGGCACTTTCTAGTCGAACGAAGAAAAACTGCATAGTTAACAGGGAAAATAAAATTAAATAATTATTTTAACAGAAATTCCCTAGGGAGGAACTTCGAAGAGGAACCCCGAGGGAAAAACATAAAATAAGAATTAAGTATGCGCCCACTTTCTCCAGATGACATCCACAGGAGAAGGGGGGGAGTAACTTTAATAAAAACAGAATTATAATTATCTAATCATCTAAGAATATAATAGTGAGAACCACTGAACCCCCGAAGGGAAGTAGTCCCCACGGAAAAAGCTGAAAAGTTAAAATACAATTAGATTTCACTAAAAATAACTGAAACAAAGAAACGGAATAGCAACCTAACCCGCAACGGGAAAGGAGCTACCGTAATAGTACGTAGTTGTAGTAAAGGTGAACGACCTCGAGTAGAGAGAGACCGTAATCAAGCTAAAAAAAGGCCACATTCCCTTCGCTGAGAATCCAAGTTTCCCGTAGGAAAAGAGGAAAAGCGAAGATAACAGATGAATGAAGAGGGTCCAGGCGATGACGATTCCCCTGCGGCGGCAGAGTTAACGTAAATATGCCAACGGGAAGAGCGATGGACCCGAGAGGCAGAGGTCGTTCCCCACGAAGAGGAACTGTGGTGGCCTTGCTATGCAAGTGTCGTTGTCGTACATCACACACACAGCACAAACACTGAAAAGAAAACTTACTACATTTCTATACCCAAATATATACATAAACATAAAGAATGTTTATATATATATTACAAGTATAAGAAAAATTAAGTAAAAAGACAAAAATTAATGGCAGTCCATCATAGGCGAGGAGAGAGAGGGGCAACAACCGTTCTCGCTCCGAGCCAAAAGTAAAGTGAGCTCAAGCACAAGTGTGTGTGTGAGGGGGGGGGGGAGCAGGCTAATCCCCTACCCCCCGCTAACTAGCGGTGGGGTAGTTAACCCTCGTTAAAATTTTAATGGCTCGTCATTTCAGCTACGCTGAAAGTAATAACCCCTATTAAATAGCGTGGTTTGTATGTCAGTTACAGAACAAAGAAAATTTTGTTGGGATTGCAAGTGATGTGTGTGGCAAGAAGTTTGATGGAGGCAGCATGAGGAAGGGCAGTGAATGGTAGAATGGAGTGAAGGTAAAAGTGGAAGAGAAAAAGAGGGCTTTTGAAGAATGGCTGCAGAGTAATAGTGTAGAGAAGTATGAAAGATATAAAGAGAAGAATGTGGAAGTAAAGCGCAAGGTAAGTGAGGCAAAGAGGGCAGCTGACCTGAGGTGGGGTCAGGGATTGGGTCATTCATATAAAGAGAATAAGAAGAAGATTTGGAAAGCAGTGAAGAGAGTAAGGAAGACGGGTTCAAGAATTGAAGACAGTGAAAGATGGAAATGGAAGGTTGTTAAAAGGAAAGGAGGCAAGGAAAAGGTGGGCGGAATATTTTGAAAGTTTACTGAATGTTGGGGATAATAGGGAGGCAGATATAATTGCTGTTGCAGGTGTTGAGTTGCCGGTGATAGGAGATGAGAATAAGAGAGAGATTGCAAGAGAGGAAGTGAGGAGAGTACTAGATGAAACGAGAGTAGAAAAAGCATCTGGTATGGATGGTGAGAGAGCTGAGATGTTGAAGGAAGGGGGTGTGACTGTACTTGAATGGTTGGTGAGATTGTTTAATGTGTGTTTTGTGTTGTCAATGGTACCAGTAGATTGGGTTTGTGCGTGTATTGTACAACTATATAAGGGTAAGGGAGATATGCATGAGTGTTGTAATTCAAGAGGTATTAGTTTGTTGAGTGTGGTGGAAAAAGTGTATGGTAGAGTACTGATTAATAGGATTAAGGATAAAACAGAGAATGCAATCTTAGAAGTACAGGGTGGTTTTAGAGGTAGGGATTGTATGAATCAAATTTTTACAGTTAGGCAGATATGAGAGAAATATTTAGCAAAAGGTAAGTAGGTGTATGTTGCGTTTATGGATCTGGAGAAAGCGTATGATACAGTTGATAGGGAAGCAATGTGGAATGTGATGAGGTATTATGGAGTTGGTGGAAGGTTGTTGCAAGCAGTGAAAGTTTCTACAAAGGTAGTAAAGCATGTGTTAGGATAGGAAATGAAATGAGTGATTGCTTTCCGGCGAGAGTGGAGCTGAGACAGGGATGTGTGATGTCGCCCTGGTTGTATAACTTGTATGTTGATGGAGTGGTGAGAGAGGTGAATGCTCGAGTGCTTGGACGAGGATTGAAACTGGTAGACGAGAATGACCATGAATGGGAGGTAAATCAGTTGTTGATTGCGGATGATAATATACTGGTTGCAGACGCGGAAGAGAAGCTTGGCCGATTAGTGACAGAATTTGGAAGGGTGTGTGAGAGAAGGAAGTTGAGAGTTAATGTGGGTAAGAGTAAGCTTATGAGATGTACGAGAAGGGAAGGTGGTGCAAGGATGAATGTCATGTTGAATGGAGAGTTACTTGAGGTGGATCAGTTTAAATACTTGGGGTCTGTTATTGCAACAAATAGTGGAGTGGAAGCAGATGTACGTCAGAGAGGGAATAAAGGATGCAAAGTGTTGGGGGCAGTTAAGGGAGTAGTAAAAAATAGAGGGTTGGGCATGAATTTAAAGAGAGTTCTGTATGAGAAAGTGATTGTACCAACTGTGATGTATGGATCGAAGTTATGGGGAATGAAAGTGACGGAGACAGAAATTGAATATGTTTGAGATGAAATGTCTAAGGAGTATGGCTGGTGTATCTTAAGTAGATAGGGTTAGGAACGAAGTAGTGATGGTGAGAATGGGTGTAAGAAATGACTTAGCAGCTAGAGTGGATATGAATGTGTTGAGGTGGTTTGGCCATGTTGAGAGAATGGAAAATGGCTGTCTGCTAAAGAAAGTGATGAATGCAAGAGTTGATGGGAAAAGTACAAGAGGAAGGCCAAGGTTTGGGTGGATGGATAGCGTGAAGGAAGCTCTGGATGATAAGAGGATAGATGTGAGAGAGGCAAGAGAGCGTGCTAGAAATAGGAATGAATGGCGAGCAATTGTGACGCAGTTCCGGTAGGCCCTGTTGCTTCCTCCGGTGCCTTGGATGACCGCGGAGGTAGCAGCATTAGGGGATTCAGTGTTATGAAGCTTCATCTGTAGTGGATAACGGGGGAGGGTGGGCTGTGGCACCCCAGCAGTACCAGCCGAACTCGGTTGAGTCCCTTGTCAGGCTGGGAGGAACGTAGAGAGGAGTGTCCCCTTTTCTGTTCATTTGTTTCATGTCGGCTAGCCCCCAAAATTGGGGGAAGTGCCTTGCTATATGTATGTATGTACATACTTTCATTATTAGTAAGACTTCTGTAAACCATATTTTTCAAATTTACTGAAACAAGATTGATAGTTTACAAACTGTGAGCATCCACACTTTCTTCCCGTCATTATTTTTTTCATATTCTCTATCAATTGCTCCTTCTATTTTTTATTATTTCCTCATTTTCTCCTTGATTCATTTTCTACAAACACTGTACAGTACTTTATGTAAGTTTTACTACTATAATATAATCTCATTGTTTGCACTTACTTTCATTAGATGAAGCTGGTCCGGTTTGTAAAACTTCAATAACATCACTTTCTGGTAAATGTTGTAGTAGTAACTTGCAAACACAACGAATAATGAAGAGTGCATTGTATGCTTGCCAAGTAAATACATTGCTGAAACAGACAAAAATTTAATTTCTTCCCAGATATGAAAAATAAATCTTCAATGGATAGCATTATTCAAAACATTAATGGCTTATAGAGCCAAACATGTAATAGTATAAAAACAGTACTTTAAACAATAAAGTATACATAAATATGAATTACTTTACATAATTTCACTTTATAATGTGTTAAATACTTACTTTTCACACTGAGTTGATGCTTTTAATTCTGTGGCTCTAGAAAGGAAGACATGAATTAGCGAGGCCACATTCCCACTTGTTGCATAATTCTTAACAAGCTCTTCATACAGATTAGTTAACGATTCCTCAAGAAGGCGATAGTCTGAGCTGCAAATAAAGAAAAATATTTTACTATAATTTTATTTTACAATTTTCTCAAAATAACAAATTTGGAAATAATTTGTATTTTTCCTAACATACAAACCTGGAGCTATTTATAGGGTATTACTTTCAGCAACGCTGAAAACTAGCCAAGACAATTTTATTGAGGGATAACTACCCCCTTCCCCTAGTTAGCGGATGGGGGTAGACCAGCTACCCCGCTCGCTCACACCCGTTGGCTGAGTAACCACATTTGCTTTCTGGCAGGACTTCTAGGGGGACAGGGTGGTGGGCCAATTTGTATAAATAGCTCCAGGTTTGTTTGTTAGGAAAAATGACAAATTCGGAGATAATTTGTATTTTTCCTAACCATACAATCCTTAGCTATTTACATTGGGCTTACTTTTCGGCGTAGCTGAAATGACGAGCCAATAGTTTTTAACAAGGGTTAACTACCCCCGCGCTAGTTAGCGGGGGTAGGGGAAGGGGTAGCTTGCTACCCCTCCCCCCCCCCACACACCGGTGATTTGTTTCACTTCACTTAGAGGTAGGACTTGACTTGGGGGTCAGGGCTGGCGGGCAAATATGTGTAAATAGCTAAGGTTTGTATGGTTAGGAAAAATACAAATTATCTCCGAATTTGTCATTTGTTCCGTAACCGAAATACAAACCACGCTATTTACATTGGGTGACTTACCCCTTAGGAAGGGTGGTAAGTCCCCAGCCTTACTGACTTTGGCTTTGCCCTGGGGGCTCTGCCTCCCAGTGAGTAGCACTTGAGAAAAGGAGCCCCTGCACCTCACAAGTTCCTTGCTTCTCTAGGAACGAGTGGCCTACATAAGTTGTGTGTGTGCAGGAAAGAGCGTGACTCGTCCTATGAAGTTGACCTTGAGACCTTTAGATAGGAATCCAGGATAGGACGTTCCCAATACCACCTCGTCAGGGTATGGAGGACGCGACAGTATTAAGCTTGATACTAGGAGCACAAGGAAGCATGGGTTACCTGCAGAGGTTGAGGTCAACTATGCGAAGACCAGGATGCTGCTTCCCCAAGAGAGGGGAGAATGAAAAAAGAAGTAGTGGTTAGACAAACTCTTTCATTCACGCAGACTAAAACCGGGTAACAACGCCCTCAACCTACTGCTACTTGTCCATAAAGGAGCCCGAGGTTAGACCAGCTGTTGTGCAGCCACCACAGGGCCGATAGAAAACGTATCGAGGCTCCAGTGGGTCACGTCCTGCAGGTAGTGGGCTGTGAAGGTCGTCTGACGCTTCCAGACCCCAGCTTGAAGCACCTGCGTCACAGAGAAGTTTCTCTTGAAGGCCAGGGACGTAGCAACGCCCCAGACGTCATGTGCCCTAGGGCGACGTGACGGAGGAGGGTCTGGATTCAAGGCGTGATAGATAACCCTTCGAATCCAAGCCGACATGGTATTCTTGGTGACCCTCCTCTTCGTCCTGCCTGTGCTAACAAACAATGGTCACTCTTGAGGACGAACTGCAGCTGTTCTCTTCAAGTAATACCTCAGACTCCTCACTGGACATAGTAGCAGCTGGTCTGGGTCGCTTTTTACAGAACGGAGACTCGCGATCCTGAATGAGTCGAATCGTGGATCCGGCACTCAAGGATTCTGAGTCTTGGTAACAAACTCAGGGACGAACCTGAATGTTACCTCCCCCCATCCCGTTGAATGGGCGATGTTGTACGAGAGACCATGAAGTTCACTAACTCGCTTGGCCGAAGCCAAAGCAAGCAGGAAAGCCGTCTTCCAAGACAGGTGGCGATCAGAGGCCTGGCGTAATGGTTCGAAGGGAGGTCTCTTAAGAGCCCTGAGAACCCGAACCACATTCCAAGGAGGTGGTCTCACTTCGACTGAGGGCAGGTAAGCTTATAGCTACGTATGAGTAGAGAGAGTTCCAGCGAGGAAGAAATGTCCACGCCTTTCAGCCTAAAAGCCAAGCTTAAGGCTGAGCGATAGCCTTTCACTGCTGAGACAGAAAAGCGCATTTCCTCCCGCAGATACACGAGGAACTCCGCTATTGCTGGAATAGTGGCATCGAGTGGAGAGATACCCCTCCCACGACACCAACCACAGAAGACTCTCCACTTCGCCTGGTAGACTCCTTCAGAGGACTTTCGCAGGTGCCGAGACATTCTCTCCGCAACCTGTTGCGAAAAGCCTCTCTCCGTGAGGACACGCTGGATAGTCTTCAGGCGTGAAGCCAAAGCGAGGCCACGGCCTTGTGAGGGATGTTGGAGTGTGGTTGTCTGAGTAGCTCGTGTCGTAGGGGTAGTTCTCTCGGGAGCTCCGTCAGGAGCTGCAGAAGGTCCGGGAACCATTCCGCGTGATGCCATAGCGGAGCTATCAGAGTCATCGAACAGTTGACCGAGAGTCTGGTCCTGTTGAGCACCCTTCTCATCAGACAGAACGGTGGGAAGGCGTACACGTCGATGTTTGTCCCACCGTTGTTGGAAAGCATCTTGCCAGAGTGCCTTGGGGTCCGGGACTGGGGAGCAGTACAGAGGCAGCTTGAAATTCAACGCTGTCGCGAACAGATCCACCGTCGGGGAACCCCACAAAGTCAGGACTTTGTTGGCTATCTGAGGATCCAAAGACCACTTGGAACTCACTATCTGCGAAGCCCTGCTCAGACTGTCGGCAAGCACATTCCTCTTGCCAGGAATGAAGCGAGCTGATAGTGTTATCGAGTGGACTTGGGTCCACCTCAGAATCTCTATTGCAAGATGGGATAGCTGCTGCAAAAAAGTACCTCCCTGCTTGTTGATATAAGCCACTACCGTGGTGTTGTCGCTCATCACCACCACGGAGTGACCCGCCAGGGTCCGTTGGAACTGTTGAAGAGCCAGGAATACGGCCTTCATTTCTAGCAGGTTGATGTGCAGGTACTTTTCTGATTCTGACCAAGGGTCTGAGGTCCTCTGGTTCAAAACGTGCGCCCCCCACCCTTCTTTTGACACGTCCGAAAACAGTGTCAATTCCGGGGGGAGGACGAGAAGATCCACTCCCTTCCGTAGGTTCTCGTCGACCAGCCTCCACTGCAGGTCCGCCTGTTCCAAAGGTCCTATCGGGACCAGAAAGTCCGTGGAATCGGATCCTTGATTCCACCGGGACTTGAGCCGCCACTGCAAGGATCTCATCCTGAGGCGGCCGTTTGGAACCAGACGAGCCAGGGAGGACAGGTGACCTAAGAGACGCAATCACAATTGGGCGGGAAGCTCTTCTCGCCTGAGGAAGGGTTCCGCCACCCTCCTCAGCCTTGCTATCCTGTCGTCTGATGGAAAGGCTTTGTGGAGATTGGTGTCTAACAACATGCCTAGATAAACCAATCGTTGGGACGGCTGCACAGAGGACTTCTCGAGATTTACCACGATCCCCAGATCCTGGCAAAGACTCAGAAGCCTGTCTCGGTGTCGAAGAAGGGTCGACTCCGAGTCTGCTAGGATCAGCCAGTCGTCCAGATAACGAAGGAGAGGGATGCCGTTCCTGTGCGCCCAAGATGAAATCAGAGTGAACACTCTGGTGAACACCTGAGGAGCTGTGGAGACACCGAAGCACAGCACCATGAATTGGTAGGTCTTGCCGTCTAGGCTGAATCTCAAGTACTTCCTGGAAGACGGATGGATTGGGATCTGGAAGTACGCGTCCTTTAGATCCAGTGTGCACATGAAGTCTAGGGGTCTCACCGCAAGTCTGACCGTGTCCGCTGTCTCCATGCTGAACCGAGTTTGCTTGACAAACTTGTTCAGAGCCGAGAGGTCGATGACAGGTCTCCAGCCTCCAGACGCCTTCTTTACAAGAAAGAGTCGACTGAAGAAGCCTAGGGAGCCGTCGACGACCTCCTGGAGAGCATCCTTCTTGAGCATGGTCTCGATTTCTGCCCGAAGGGCTAGCCCCTTTACCGATCCCATGGCATAGGAGCTCAACGATACTGGATTCGCTGTCAGGGGAGGTTGAGATGTTGTGAACGTGACGCGATAGCCTTGGCCGATCACGGAGATCGTCCAAGCATCGGCCCCATGTTGCTGCCACCTGTGCACGCAACTCCGAAGGCATCCCCCCACAGGTGGACACGCGGGGGGACTGCCACTCCTAGCGTTTGCAGCCGCGGCCGCCCCCTCTAGGAGTCTTGCCTCCCCTGGAGGACTTACTGCCCCTCTTGTCCTTGGCAGGAAAGGGCTGGGGCTTAGACACCACCTTCTTAGCTGCCGGTGCCTGCTTTGGTGTCTTGCGAGGCTGCTGCTGCTGTTGCTGCGGAGCTGGAGGTTTATAGGGCCGAGATGTAAGGGCCCTTTGGAGGAGGGAGTCCTGGTTAGACTTCCTCCACCTCTCAGCTGTGCATTCCATGTCCTGAGGCTCTAACAGATTCTCCCCAAGGAGGGAAGCATGCCTGAGCCTACAGACATCCACGGCGGGGACCTTCGGGTGGAACTTCTCGGTTACCGCATCACGCCGCTTCAACACCGAGTTGGCCCACAGGGTGGTAACCTGATGTGCCAGGAACTCGATGGAACGGGTTCCCGAGAGGAGGAAGGTCTCCAGGGCCTTCCTATCGGCCTCCTTAGACAAATCCTCAGAGCGCAACAGGATGCCCAGAGACCCTAGCCATATATCCAGCCACGAAGTGGCCTGCATGGCGCACTTCGCGACCTTCTCATGGCTCAGGATCTCCGACGCCGAGAATGTCACCTGCCGGGCGGAGAGCTTCTCGAGAGGAACTCCCCTAGCAAGCTCTTCTACTGAATGATGGAGGGGAAGAGCGAGGCTAGACTCCCCCAAGATCTCAAAATACCTCCTCTGCTGGAGGTGAGGAGGTGGGAGGAGTTTGTTCCCAGCAGAGGAACGACTGGAGGAAGCGAGAGCTGCGAGTTGAGCATTGGCCCTGGCTCTGGCACTCTTCAACCCCTGGGACCAGGGCAGAGCCGCGCTGGTCTTGGGGAGCTTCTGAGTACCGTATACCTGGTCCAGGACAGTGTCCTTGCCTTCTCGGGGGGCGATCACGGGGTCCACGAACCCGTTGAGTTGCCTCATCAGGCTCAGGACCTGCCAGAAGGCATGCTCAGACTCCTGGTGGTCTCCTCCCTGCGGACTGGCAGCTAAGTCTCCCGTCCCCGGAATCTCTTCCTGGGGAGATGCGTGGACGTTCTCCCGGGGTGCAGCTGGTTCCTGACGAATCCTAGAAGAGGACTTCAGGATTGCCTTGGATTCCTTGGGTTCCCTCCTGGGCGAGATACACGACCCCAACAAAGAGGTCTGGAAGGCGCCCTCCGCGCGAGACAATTCCCCTCCACGAGGAGATGACTCCCCCCTTGGTGCCGAGGGGGAGATCACTGCCTCACTGGATTCTCCCGAGGACGGAAAAGCCTCGTCCTCGGAAGAAGGGGAAAACGCCTGCGAAGGGGATGGAGCCTTCCTGACGGACCTCTTAGGAACCAACTTCTCCCTGGGAGAAGTCACCACGAAGTCCACTCCTCTCCTTCTGTTCAGCGGGGGCGAGGCAGCCGCTGGCTTGTGCCCTTGATCGGCGAGTGCCGGCTTCATAGCCTTCACTAACGCCCGCATCAGAGGACCAAACCAAGACTGCCGAGACACGGACACAGAGTCCGAAATTCCCGCTGGAGGGAAGGGGATCGGGCGATCCTTCGGAGTGGACACCACTGGACCTGCCTGTAAAGAAAAGGGTGAAGAAAGTTGTACTGACCTCTCTGATGGGTCTTCCCTATCCTGAACAAGAGTCCTGCGCTTAGGCGGAGGCGATCCTGATTGCGGTCTGGCGACACACGTCCCTGCTGCTGTCGCGGGCTGCGAAACCCGACGCGAATGGGGGTCGTGCTGACGCTCGCGCGTAGGCGAAACAACGGAATCGCGAGGATGTTGAGGCGCGGGCTCGTAATCGCGCGGAGACAAACGAGCGCGGGAGCGATCGCGCGCAGGCGAGTGGTCGCGCGGGCAAGTGGGCGCAAGGGGACACGGGCAAACGAGCGCGTGGGCGAGCTGGCGAGTGAGCACGTTAGCGCGTTGGCAAGGGAACGTGTTGGCGCGTGGGCGAACAAGATCGCTCCGATGACCGCTGACGATGTTGACCAGGAGACCTGTAGCGCATGGGAGAGCAATGGCGAGCAGGCGATCGGTGGCGCGTTGGTGAACGCTGGAGTGTAGGCGAGCGATGGCGAGTTGGCGCATGGTGGCGCGTAGGCGAGCAATAGCGCGTAGACCGCATAGGCGAACGACCGCGCGTGGGCGAGCTGACAGAAGGCGACCCATGTCTCTCCAGATCCTCTGGGCGACGGCGCGTCGTAGAGCGCTTGCGCGCAGGCGATAGGTCACGTGGGCAGTATGGAGATCGCCGATGTTCAGGTGATCGCTGACGCGCTGGGGACCGTTGACGCGCAGGAGATCGCTGACGAGCAGGCGAACGTTGATGCGTCTGTGATCGCTGGCGTGCTGGTGATCACTGGCGAGCAGGAGGGCGACGCGTGGAATCCTGTGAGGGCGCTGCCGGCGCGGTGCGCAAAGGCGAACACTCACGAACGGGCTCAGGAACAGGAGGGGCGTGGGCGTACAGGCACTTTGGAAGTACGCGCAGGAGACCGCGAGCGTTGCTGCGCTGGAAAAGGCTGACGAGCAGGATCGCGAGGGCGAGGAGAAGAGTCCTTGGTCACAACCTGAACCGAAGTTCTAGGTAGCGCAGGCGAGCGTGGGCGCACAGGGCGCGAGTCAGGAACTTTGAGCGCAGGTGCGCTCTGACGGACAGGAGATCTAGGGCGCTCAGGGGAACGATGGCGCACTAGGCGCTCAACAGGAACAACAGGATGAACGATGTCCTCAGAAGAGCGCTGGCGAGAAGAGGGGCGACGATCATCAGGAGAGCGCTGGCGAACGGGAGAGCGCTGGCGAACGGGAGAGCGCTGGCGAACGGGAGAGCGCTGGCGAACGGGAGAGCGCTGGCGAACGGGAGAGCGCTGGCGAACGGGAGAGCGCTGGCGAACGGGAGAGCGCTGGCGAACGGGAGAGCGCTGGCGAACGGGAGAACGCTGGCGATCAGGAGAACGCTGGCGATCAGGAGAACGCTGATGAGCAGGGGAGCGCCTGTGCGCTAACACTGCAGGAGGGCGCACAGGGGAACCCTGACGCGCAAGGGAAGAACCCACACCGTGGGAAGCAACCCTTTGCCCCGAAGGGACCGTTGCCCGTCGGCTGACGAGGTCAGGCTGCTGGACGTCTGCACCAGAAGCTGAAGGTCTGGAAGGCGTAGGAGACCGATCCCCAGAGAGGTCTAAGGAAGCTGGAGCTGCAGGCTGCTTACGGCGAGGAGAGTCCCCCTCGGAGGAAGGAGGAGAAGATTCAAAAAGGCGCTTCTTAGCACCCTTATTGGGAGACGGGAGGCCCTTGCTGCGCAGCGGACGGTGAGTCTTACGGCGAAGGCGGCCACGAGGTAGATCGTCAGGACCACCAGTCCTCCGAAGGGGAGTCTCAGTCAAAGCACTCCCCCGAGAGGGAGGCTTGTCAGCAGAAGAGCCCGCGGGACTCCCTTCCCCCTTCGAAGGATGTACGGAAGGGGGAGGAGAGCCTTCAGCACCATCATCCACAACAGGAACCGCAGAGGATTGACCCGACCCGTCGGAAGCCTCTGCCACCACGACGTCGACGATAGACAGAGGATCTACCTCTGCTATCACCGGCGACTGCTTAACAGCGGCCCCCAACTGGACAAGGTTAATCAGGGCTTCCCTGGAGGGCAGGCCCTCAAGCCCCAAGGAAGCCCAAATCTGAAAAAGATCATCATGAGACAAGGAGTCATTAGCAACAACCTCCCCCGGAGGAGGAGGGGGAGCCGCCCCGCTATGGGAGGCGACGCCCTCTCCCTCAACCCAAGGTCGGGAAACAGAACTAGGGCCTGCGCTCCCACTCGGCGGTCTCTCCTTAGGAGCCGAACAAGGGGGAGCTTCGGAGGAGGTTTGGGCGGCGAAAGAAGAGTCCCGAGAGCCTTCCTCCTTCAAGACAACCCCAGAAGGAGAACGGTCTCTCTTGGACTTCTTCTTACGCCGGTGGCCAAACCTCTCCCACTGGGATGCAGACCACTCCCTGCACTCACTACAAGTATTCTCTCTGTCACACCGTCGACCTCGACACTGCGGGTAAAGGGTGTGAGGATCTGTGTCCACCGCAGACATGAATGTACCGCAAGGGCGACCGGCAATACCAGGGCACTTGCGCATGGTGAACAACTAAGGGTGAGGCCAACTTCAAACGCACACACACAAACTGGAAGAAAAAGCAAAAAAAGATTAAGGGTGTCAACGAGGACATGGACAGACACGTCTGTCCATCGCCGGAGCCAAAAGTGAAGAAAATCACCGGTGTGTGGGGGGGAGGGGTAGCAAGCTACCCCTTCCCCTACCCCCGCTAACTAGCGCGGGGGTAGTTAACCCTCGTTAAAAACTATTGGCTCGTCATTTCAGCTACACCGAAAAGTAAACCCAATGTAAATAGCGTGGTTTGTATTTTGGTTACGGAACAAATACAAATTATTTCCAAATTTGTTATTTGTTCGGACACAGATACAAACCTTTTGCTATTTATAGGGTGACTTACTCTTAGGAGGGAGGAAGTCCTACCAACCGGCCTTGGCTATACCCTGAGGACCTGAACCCCGTTCCAAGGGGGAGGTCTTAGCTCTCCCTGGGGACATGTAAGCTTGTAACTGCGTACAAGTAAAGAAAGTTCCAACGAGGAGGAAATATCAACTCCTTTCAGTCTAAAGGCGAGACTAAAGGCTGAGCGGTAGCCTTTGACTGCCGAAACCGAGAGAAGCATTTCTTCCCGAAGGTATACAAGAAACTCCGCTATAGTTGGAACAGAGGCATCGAGTGGAGAGATACCCCTTCCACGACACCAACCACAGAAAATTGACCACTTCGCCTGGTAGACTGACTCTGTGGATCTCCTGAGGTGTCCAGCCATTCTTTTTGCAACCGGTTGCAAAAAGCCTCTCTGTGTGAGAAGGTGCTCGGCAGTCTCCAGGCGTGAAGCCGAAGCGAAGCTACGGGTTTGTGGAAAATGCTGGCATGTGGTTGTTTGAAGAACTCGTGTTGTGGGGTGAGTTCCCTCGGGCTCTCCGTGAGGAGATGCAGAAGGTCTGGGAACCATTCTGCGTGATGCCATAGCAGGGCTATCAGAGTCATTTGCAAGTTGTTGCTTGTTCGTACCTGGTTGAGGACTTTTCTCATCAGACAGAACGGAGGAAATGCGTAAGCGTCCAAGTTTATCCACCGTTGTTGAAAAGCATCTTGCCAAAGAGCTTGGTGATCCGGGACTGGGAAGCAGTACAACGGGAGCCTGAAATTCAGGGTCGTTGCAAACAGATCCACAGTCGGGGAACCCCAAAAAGTCAAGACTTTGTTGGCTATCAAAGGATTCAAAGACCACTCGGTGCCAACTATCTGAGTCGCTCTGCTCAGCTTGTCCGCTAGCACATTCCGCTTGCCCCGGAATGAAGCGAGCTGATAGTCACCGAGGTGTCTTCTGCCCATCTGAGTATCTCTACTGCAAGATGGCACAGCTGCTGTGACAAGGTACCGCCCTATTTGTTAGGTAGGCCACTACTGTACTGTGGTGTTGTCGCTCATCAACACCACGCAGTGCCTAACCAGGACCTGGTGGAACTCTTTGAGGGCCAGAAAGGCTGCCACCATCCCTAAAAGATTTATGTGCTGGTACCTTTCTGATTCAGACCATTGGCCGGAGATGTAATGGTGCAGCACGTGTGACTCCCACCCTTCTTTTGATGCATCCGAAAAAAGCATCAATTCTGGGGGAGAGACGAGAAGATCGATCCCTTTGCAGAAGTTCGGCTCCGCTAACCACCATCTGAGATTCGACTGTTCCTCTAGCTCTATGCAGACTAGTTGATCCCGGGAATCAGTGGACTGGTTCCACTGGGATTTCAGTCGCCACTGGAGAGGTCTCATCCTGAGGCGACCGTTGGGGACCAGTCGGGTCAGGGAAGAGAGGTGAGCAAGAAGGCAAAGCCAATACTGCACCGGAGCTCTTCCCAACTGAGGAAGACCTGTGCTATCACCCTCAGTCTCTGAATTCTCTCATCTGATGGGAATGCTTTGTGCCTTAGAGCGTCTATGCGCATGCCTAAGTATATCAGTTCTTGCGAGGAAGCAGATGAGACTTCGAGGTTTACCACGATCCCCAGATCCTGCCAAAACCTTAGAAGCTCGTCTCGGTGCCAGAGAAGGGCTGCCTCCGATTCTGGCTGAATCAGCCAGTCGTCCAAGTATCTTAGGAGATGGATGCCGACTCTGTGGGCCCAAGATGATGCTAGGGTGAACACTCTCGTGAAGACCTGGGGTGCTGTGGAAAGACCAAAACACAGTACCCTGAACTGGTAATGCTTCTGGTTGAACATGAATCTTAGATACTTCCTGGAAGACAGATGAATTGGGATCTGGATGTATGCATCCTTCAGATATAGAGTGCACATGAAGTCCTGAGGTCTTATCGCTAGTCTGACAGTGTCGGCCGTCTCCATTATGAACGGGGTCATCTCGACAAACCTGTTCAGAGCTGAGATGTCGGTGACTGGTCTCCAGCCTCCAGACGCCTTTCTCACAAGAAAGAGTTGTCTGTAAAAGCCTGGGGACCCATTGAGGACCTCCTGGAGAGCGCCCTTCTCCAACATGGTCTGGACTTCTGCCACGAGTGCACACTCCCATGAGGATTCCTTCTCACAGGAGTTCGATGGAATTGGCACTCGAGTCAGTGGAGGGAGAGAGAGCGTGCCCTAGTGGGATCGGCCTCGGCCGGATCCCCTCTTTCCCTTTCCTCCACGAAAGGAATTTTTATTGCGAAAGGTTTGCTTCACACCCTTTTGACCCCACTGTTTTGAGTCTCTAGCCCTTTTCAGTTGCGGTTTCTGCTGTGGTTTCCGCTGTGGCTGAGAGGGGTAAGGTCTGGCTGTTAAGACCTTCTGGATGAATGAGTCCTGGCTGGACTTCCTCCACCTCTCTGCCACCCGTTCGACAGCCTCGGGGTGAAACAAGGAATTGCCCTCGAAGGGTGCATTCCTTAGTCTCGCCACTTCGGCCCACGGGAGGTGTCTGTGGACCTTGCCTATGACAGCATCCCTCCTCTTCAGGATAGTGTTATCCCACAGGTTCACTATCTGGTGGGAGAGAAACTCAATGGCCTGAGTCCCAGACAATAGGAAAGTCTCCAATGATTTCCTGGAGGCCTCCCGAGACAGGTCCTTAGACCGATTCAGTTGTCCTAGGGATCCCAACTAGAAGTCGAGCCACAAAGTCGCCTGCATGGCATACTTCGCCACTTTCTCCTGGTTAAGGATCTCGGAAGTCGAAAAGGAGACTGGAAGTCCCGTGAGCTTCTCGAAGACTGTGGCCTTCGAGAGTGCCTCTATGGAGTGATCGGGAGGCAGCATTGGAAGAGACTCCCCGAGAATCTCGTAGTACCTCCTATGGAACACATACGGAGGAGGCAGAAGCTTGGAGTATGAGTTGGAGAGGAGCGAGGAGGTGGACGCTGTTGCCTGGGACACTGCCTTCTGTCTGGCACTCTTTAACCCCTTTGACCAGGGTAAAGCTACACTGGTTCTTGGTGGTTTTTTAGTGTCATAGAACTGGCCAAGGACCGTTTTCTTTCCACTTAGAGGTGCTGCCGATCGATCTGGTAGTCCATTAATGGATCGGATGCAGGCTAGGACCTGCCAGAAGGCGTGTTCCGACTTCTTCCTCTTATCCTCCGTTAGCTTAGGGCTAGCGGCTGCTGGCAAAGCATCGTCCTCGGGATCGCTCTGCCATTCCACATTTCAACTCTTAATTATAGAGAGACTGCCGAAGAGGTGCTCTCTTCCGGCTGCCTAGGAGGCAGTGAAGAAGGAAGCCTGGCTGAGGATTTTGGAATGGTGAATAAATCCTTCAGCTCCCTGCTACATGGCAGGTGGTCCTCTGTCAATGAGGGTCCTGAGGGCTCTGCAGGTCTACAGACAGGATGAGAGAAGTGTTGTCAAATTGTCAAAAATTTCTGGATATGTTCTGAAATTTGCAACTATTGTCAGAATTTAAGAAATTATGGCAGTCTTCTAAAATTTGTAATGATTTGTCAGTTATTTCCCAAAATTATATAAATCTCTACAGAAATCTGGGAAAAAACAGATTTTGAGCAAAGCGAAAAATGACAAATTCGTAGATAATTTGTATTTTTCCTAACTATACAAACCTTAGCTATTTAATATGGGTATTACTTTCGGCGAAGCTGAAATGACGAGCCATTAATTTTTAACGAGGGTTTACTACCCACACCGCTAGTTAGCGGGGGTAGGGGAGGGTAGCTTGCTAAACCCCCCTCACACACATCTGTGCTTGAGCTCACTTTTCTTGGAGGTAAGACTTCAAGGGGGATTGGGTTGGCGGGCAAGTTTGGTTAAATAGCTAAGGTTTGTATAGTTAGGAAATATACAAATTATCTACGAATTTGTCATTTGTTCCGTAACTGGAATACAAACCACGCTATTTAATAGGGGTGACTCACCCCTTACCAAGGGTGGATGTCCCAGCCACTCTGGCTTTAGGCTTTGCCCGGGGACTCCTTATTCGAGTGTGTAAGCACTCAAGAAATAAGGAGTATCCTGCACCATGCTAAAACCATGCTACGCAAGGTCTGCGGCCTACGCAAGCTGTGTGTGTGAAGGTATGAAGAAGTGTGACTCATCCTAGAAAGTTGTTCTGAAGTTCTTTAGATAGAAACTTGTAGACTACGATTTTTCCCATACCACCTCGTCAGGGTATGGGGACGTAACAGTATTAATATTGATACTAAGAACACAAGGGAGCATGGTTTACCTGCAGTGGTTTGAGGTCAGCTATGCAGAGAACCCAAGATGCTGCTTTCCCCAATAGAGGGGATGATGAAGGAAAGAATAAGGGCCAGTCAAACCTTTTCATTCATGCAGACTAAAACCGGGTAACAATGCCCTCAACCTTCTGCTACTTGTCCAATAAGGGGCTTGAGTTTTTAAACCAGCTGTTGTGCAGCCACCACAGGACCGATAGAGAACGTATCGAGTCTTCTGTGGGTCACGTCTTGCAGGTAGTGGGATGTGAATGTTGTTTGACGTTTCTACACCCCAGCTTGAAGAACCTACGTCACTGAAAAATTTCTTTTCTGGGCTCGACCTGTGTCGCTCCGTGAAATGCTCCTTAAAGCACCATTTCTAAGGCATAAATACTGCTAAAAATACCAGTGAAAAAGTTGCATCGAATGCCAGAAATAAACCTAGCTCGCTCACTCTAAAAGTGTCGGTATAGTAACTGGGGCGTGTTAGAACCACTACCAGAGGTCCCTTACCAATTAGTCCTCTCCTTCCTCAATATCCCCCGATACTACGAGGTGCTGTTCTACATCCAACTACTGCCCTCTACTACGACTACCCGCCCCACCCCTACCACTACCCACGCTTCTACCCTCATTCCTTATCTAGCCTAGTGAGATTCGGATGTGTTGCTTTCATAGCTTTGTGTTTCGGTGTTTTTAAAGATGTCAGACGTTTTGGAGATCCCTGCTCCCAAGTTGAGTATTATAATTGTCTGTTTTGATAATTCTGGGTAACGACACACGTTAATCTTTATAATCCTGTTTGTTTTTAGTCTCAGCCGCTTTGCATGATGCCTTCCCTTACAGGTATTTTGGCGGCCATTTTGGTGTCGCTACCTCCTGGTCTCTTTGTTATGTGCGACCTTCAATTAGTTCCTCATACTAATTGTGGTCTCATTTAGTTGTTTTTAGAAATCTTATACAGTATTTTGGCATGGTTATTGACAGTTATTTAGGCTTTTTGAGTGCTCGGTTCGTTAACCTACCCGACCGGGCAGTACGCGGCTTCGGTCGGTAACCTTCCCCGTGAGCTTCCTCTTTGGTATATCTATTATATGTCTTAGTTAACTTGTTCATTTGGAGTATTTTACGGGTAATCGGAACATGGTTTTACTTTGATTACCTGACCAGGTCGGTATTTTACCCGGTTTTGGAGGGCTAGTTATTGTTTAGAGTAGTGTAGTTTTCCCTGTCCAGGTCGGCATCTACCCGATTTTGGAGGGTTAGGCTATACGTTACTTTTACGCCATGTTCCTCCCCCTCCTTTACTCATTATGTCGTTATAGCCTATTTAATTACATATGTCTGCCACATTATTATTTTTGTTGTTATTGATATTGCGTGCTTTCGCGGGAAGCCATATGCCTACCGCCTCATGGGGTCTTTCCTTTGTGTTTCGGAGGGTAGCCCCACCCCCTGGCCACACTGGTCACCTGATTTTGAGCCAGTCACTCCCCTTGGGTGCCCTCTCCCCCTATAGGTCTTTCGCCATCCCCTACATCGGGTGGTGGGCTTCGGTCACGTGTTCTTATTGAAAATGGGAGTCACCCGAGGTGTGTTTTCATAGAAAATGGGAGGCTGGCTCATATACTCCGTGCGTCGACGCGGGTAGCGCTCTCTCCTCGCCTCGTCATGGTTGGCCGCCAGGCGTGCAGGACTGAGTGTGCTTCTCACCTCGTACCTCGCCCCCTCCCCCATTTCCTGGTACTCCATCCTTGTTATCCTTCCATTCCGGGAGGGCCGGGATAGTTTGAGAATCACATCTATAAAATGGTAGCTATGATTCTTTGATCGGATTCAGATACAGTGATACCTCGGTAGTCGAACGACTCTATACTCGAACAATTCGGAGTTCGACCAAAATTTTCGAGAAATTTTTGCTGCGGTGCTCGACCAAAAATTCGGTACTCGACCAGCCGAACACGTGACGACCGCATGGGCTTTGTGATGATCGCGCCATCTCGGCCACTCTCGCTTGTTCGGGAAGCATCAGTTCTCTCGAGAGCGTCACTCAGACAACGCGCGATCAGCATTCGTTGTGATTTAGTGATTTTCAGTGCTTTTAATTGCTTTTTTAGCTTTCATAATGAGTCCCAAGAAAGTAATGAGTGTTAAGGGGAAGGAGAAGAGGAAAACAGTGCGAACAACGATCGAGTTGAAGAAGGAAATTATAGCGAAATATGAGAATGGTGTACGAGTGTCCGATTTAGCGGTAGAATACGGAATGGCGAAGTCGACCATTTCTACGTTTTTAAAGCATAAAGAAATGATTAAGAAGGCGAATGTTGCAACGGGAGTTACGGCGGTAACTAAGCAAAGGCCACAAGTGATTGAGGAGATGGAAAAGTTGCTTTTAATATTTATTAAAGAAAAACAGTTGGCCGGGGAAAGTGTTAGTGAAGCGTTCATTTGTGAAAAAGCGTTGCATATCTATGAAGAATTAGTGAAGAAAAGTCCGAGTACCAGTGAAAGTGATTCATTTACATTTAAAGCGAGCAGGGGTTGGTTTGAAAAGTTTCGTAATAGAACAGGTATTCATCGTGTTACTAGGCATGGGGAGGCAGCTAGTTCGGATCAAATTGCAGCCGATAAATACGTGGGGGAATTCGATCGGTACATAAATGAACAAAATTTGATCGCACAACAAGTCTTTAATTGTGATGAGACTGGGTTATTTTGGAAGAAAATGCCAGCCAATACGTACATTACCAAGGACGAGACGAAGATGCCAGGTCACAAGCCAATGAAAGATAGGCTAACATTGTTGCTGTGTGCAAATGCAAGTGGCGATTGCAAGATCAAACCCTTGTTAGTGTACCACTCGGACAACCCCCGGGTGTTCAAACGAAATAATATTTGTAAAAGTGCACTACCAGTTATGTGGCGCTCGAACACTAAATCTTGGGTCACAAGACAATTCTTTACTGAGTGGATAAACGAAGTGTTTGCCCCCCAGGTTAAGGCTTACCTCATTGAAAAGAGCTTGCCAATGAAATGTCTTCTGGTTATGGACAATGCTCCTGCACATCCTCCAGGTCTCGAGGATGACTTGAAAGAAGAATACAGCTTTATCAAAATCAAATTCTTGCCCCCCAATACTACTCCCATACTCCAGCCCATGGACCAACAGGTCATTTCAAACTTCAAAAAACTCTATACCAAGGCCCTTTTCAGAAAGTGTTTTGAAGTGACCAGTGACACGAAGTTGACCCTAAAGGAATTCTGGAAGGAACACTTCAGCATCCTCAACTCTGTTAACATGATTGACCAAGCTTGGCGAGGTGTGACCTATAGGACATTGAACTCTGCCTGGCGTAAGCTGTGGCCATCATGTGTCACAGAGAGGGAGTTTGAAGGTTTCCAACCAGAGGCGGGTCCAAGCACTGCTACCCCTGTAATTTCTGATGACACTGATGTCGTTGAGGAAATTGTTGTCATGGGCAGGAGTTTGGGGCTTGAGGTCGACAAGGATGATATTGATGAGCTTGTAGAAAGCCATTCTACCGAGTTGACTGTGGAGGAATTGTTGCACCTGCAACAACAACAGCAGCAGGATCTGATTGTGGAGCAGGAATCTTCAGAAGAGGATGAGGTAAGGGAGGATGTTCCAAGTTCTCTCATCAATGAAATTTGTTCCAAGTGGGCAGATGTGCAGGCTTTTGCTGAAAAATACCACCCAGAAATTGCAGTAGCAAACCGGGCAGTGCATATGTTTAATGATAGTGTCATGTATCATTTTCGAAGAATACTGCAGAGGAGGAAGAAACAATTAACAATAGACCAGTTTTTCACAAAAGAAAAGAAAGCTGCTACATCAAAGCCTGTTTCTCCTCCAAAGAAGAGACAAAGAAGAGAAGAAACCCCTGAAATAGATCTGCCCACCCTTTCATTGGAGAGAGAAACAACTCCTGAAGGAGAACTACCCCGCCACATCATGGAAGGGGACTCTCCTTCCAAGCAGTAACCTCCCCCTTCCATCCTCTCCACATCCATCCCTGTATGCCATCGAACCGCTGCTCAAAGGTATGTTCACTACAGTACAGAAAATGGTTTAAAATTGTTTTATTTTAGTACAGTAAATGGTTTAAAATTGTTTTATAGGATTTTCTGACCAATTTCATACACATTTAGATAATTATTGTTGTTTAGGTACACGTTTTATTAATATTTTGGGCCTGTTCGAGTGCTTGGGAACGGAATAGAATATATACCATTATTTCTTATGGGGAAAAAAAATTCGGTACTCGAACAAATCGGAGGTCGAACACGGATCTCGAACGGATTATGGTCGAGTACCGAGGTATCACTGTATTCTACTCTGTTCTGATCCATTATTTATCCATTATTTGTTTACGTAATTTTATGGATGGTTGGTCCGGGAGAGGGGATTAGACAAAGCTTTTGTTTACTGGTAAAAATATTTACTATAGCGCGCCGGCCGGAGTTACGCATGCATTCCTGCGCTATATTGGTATCTCTATACTCCCTTCCTGTCTTGTCTTTTAGTTTTAGTCATTTTCGTATAATTTTAATGTAATGAATCATGCTTCCCGGGGCCTAAGGAGTCTCAATGATTGTGCCCGGTCCGCTTGTCCCTTACCTTGTTTACATTTCCCCCTCCGGTGGGTGTTCTGAAGTCAGAAAGTTCATGTTACATTTCTTACTCAGGGGCTGGCGGACTGGTTCACGGTTAATGCAGTCATCGTTCCCGAGCACTCCGAATATTTATGATTACATTTTATTGACTTACATTACATGACGGAAGGATGTACAGTAATATATATATGGTACTATTACATATTATTTTTAATTTTATTTAGTCCTTAAGCACGCAAGCTTTTCCGCCGAGCCTACGCGGCGGATTTTAATTTCTTTAAGTATTCCGCCGGGTTTCCCGACGCATGTTAACTTAATACTCATATACCAAATTATCTTGCAGGTGGTACACTATCAGGAGACAGCATGCACTGCGGTGTTGCAGCAACCTTGCGGGCATGAGGTTTGCCGTTCCCATGCTGGGTGTGTGGTCCAGGTGGCCGATCTTTTGGTCTGGCATCCGGATGGATGTGACGTTTGATACGCTCTGGTCTCTGACCTTATGAGTGACTCGGTATGTACTATATTCTTTCCCTTGTTGTTACTTTGTCTCTTTGGGAATATTTTGGTATATGCTACAAATTCGGTATAGAATTTTCTCCCTTGTTGTAGAATATACTTATTGTTCATACTGTTTTCGAGTATTAATTTTTTCTTTACCTTAATCCCTATTATGGTTTGCGTTCTAAATGGCGGTTTCTCTTTCAGACCTCTCCCGCCATCAAGAGCGCTTCTCTTGTGACCCTCAAGACTTGGGTTGGTGGCTTTGACCAGAACGTGAAAGCCAAGCAGCCATATATTTTAGGGGAGGAGATGTGTTCCCTCCACTGCCCCAACGCCATTTAGTCGGCGGCGGCGGCGGTGGCGGTGGCGCCAGATGTGGCGGCCCCAATCATCGCTAGGATTCGTGATGATACCCAAGCATTCCCTGAAGATTTAGTGGTCCTAGGGGAAGATGTTTTAGGCGATGTCGCTGCCATTAGCTTAGACATGGAACCCATGGTCGTCGACTCCGCAGGTCAATGTAGGGTGGTAGGTGAGGCAGGTAGTGTCTGGCCTAAGGTTCCTTTCCTTAGTCCGGCGCATTCTATTTCTTCTTCTGGCTCTTCTTTCCCGGGATTTACTGGAAATGTCATGGCTCGGGACAAGTCATGTTCAGTGGTCACTAAAATAAAACAGGTCAAGAAGGCGTTACCCAAGGCTCACAAGCCTTCTAAAGTTCTCATGTCACTCCCCGCCAGGCCATCCTCGGTCTTTAAGCGTCGGACGGCCTCAGCAAAGGTCCCTCCGCCAACCCAGGGCTCGAGAGCGAGGAGCTCGAAGGCGAAGTCGCCGGAACTGGCTTTAGACCCGGTGACCTTTTCAAGCCAGCTCTTGGAGCATATGGGGATTATGGTTCAATCCCAGATTGGATCTATTGCCAATCGTCTACAGTCGATGGACTCTTTCGCCCAAAGACTGCAGAACCAAGAATCCATGCTTGAAAATCTCTTGAGATCAGGGCTCCCACAGCAACAACAGTTTGTGGTCACGGATGCGTCGAAGCTTCCGGCGTTTATTAAGAGCAACCCCTGGCGGTTGGCCCTTCATGCCCCGTTTTCAGAGGCCATGTTGACTATCGAGGGTTGTGGTACCCGGCCGGTGGAGGACTTTGAGTTCTACCCGACGGGTTTGCAATTCCCCTTCCCTGGCTATGCGCACTTGACAGAGGACGCGCTAGTCAGGGTGGATAAAGTTCTGAAGGAAACGGTCATATTCCCGAAGGAGCAGGCTCAGTCCGCCTGGGTCCGGACCCTGACGGAGTGGGAGTGTGTGAATACAAAGTTAACCTCTCATAAAGGGGCATATACCATGTTCGTCGTCGAAGAGCAGACTCCTACTCCATGCACCCCCAAGGTGGTGGGCCTTATTTTGCAAGCGGCGATAGAGGACAAACCTATGCCTCAACTTCGAGAGACTGACCTAACTTCTTTGCTGTTCCCAGGGGACCAAGACTGCTGGCTTCCCCGGCTACCTTCACGACAGGTAAGTTGAATCCAGACTGTGCGTCCACACAGTTCAGTGAACGTCTTCCCCGGTTACCGGATTTGCTTATTAGGACAGAGTATGAGGCACGAGTCAGGCTCAGTAGGTCTATCAACTCAGCTACAATGGCGGAGATGTCTTCGCTGGTATACGCCGATGAGCCTCTGTTTAAGATCTTCGTACGTGCAGGAAGCACGTCTTAGCGGAGACTTCCATTAGGCATGAACCTAACAGGCTGATTAAAGCCTCGGTCTGGCGAGCAGATCTTTTCCCAGATGATGTGGTAAACAGCGTACTCAGTGAAGCAGCTAGGGTTAATCAGACCCTTAGGGTTAGGTGGGTCTCATCCCTAAGAGGAAATTTGAACCCACAGGGACGCAGTTACGAGGAAAGAAAAGACCGAGAAGGTTTCTCGCCTTCCATGGTTCACAAGTCCAACCTGTGGTGCAGGTGTTGCCTGTGCCCCAGGTGCGTCATCCTTCCGCCTCTAAACCTCAGCCCCAACAATTTGTGTTGGTAAGCCAGGCACCCCAACCATCGACTTCGTTCTCTATTTCACCTGCTTATAACCCTGCCTTTGAATCCCAAGGCCTGGCTCACGGGTATAATAGGCAGGCAAGAGGGGGTAGGTCTAGGGGACCCTTTCGCCACAGAGGAGGCGGTCGGGTTTCCGGGAGAGGCAGAGGATTCCGAGGGAGCCGTGGTAGCAGACCTTCTGCAAGCCAATGAGACTCCTCAGGTAGGGGGGAGGCTATACCTTTTCCGGAGCCGTTGGACGTTCAACAAATGGGCACACAGTATAGTATCAAAGGGCCTAGGGTGGACTTGGATTCAAGGGCTCCCTCCACCGGTCAGTTTTTATCAGCGTCCAATGGCAGATCTCACGCTTTTCGCACAAGATCTCCTTCTCAAAAATGCAATACAGGAGGTAAAGCATTTAAAATTTCAAGGTCGCTTATTCAGCGTGCCAAAGAAAGACTCTGACAAGCGAAGAGTCATCTTAGATCTGTCCCGCTTGAATACATTCATTCAATGCGACAAGTTCCATATGCTGACCGTCTCGCAGGTACGGACCCACTTCCCCGTGGGGCCGTCACCACCTCTATAGATCTTACAGACGCTTATCATCATGTTCCGATAGCGTAACATTTTTGTCCTTTTCTGGGATTCAAGCTAGGCAAACGGCCATACACCTTCAGAGTGATGCCGTTAGGTCTCAATATCGCTCCCAGAATATTCACGAAGTTGGCGGAGACAGAGGTACAGGAGTTGAGAACTCGGGGAATACGGTTGGTTGCCTACCTAGACGATTGGCTTATTTGGGCCAGCAACGACAAGGAGTCGCGAGGCGACGGACAAAGTAATAAAGTTTCTAGAACACTTGGGGTTCCGAGTAAATTTCAAAAAGTCAAGCCTGGTTCTGGCGTCATGCTTCCAGTGGTTGGGCCTACATTAGAACCTGATCACCCACAAACTGTCGATTCCTCCAAAGAAGAGGAAAGAGATAGCAAGAAACACAAAAAGATTTCTCAAGGACAAAGTAACATCTCGGAGAAATCGAGAAATCAGGAACGGGTCTTAGGTTCACTCCAATCTCCTTCCATCACAGACGTTCTGCTGAAAGCCAAACAAAAGGACATCAATCGGGTTTGGAGGTCCCGGGCAAACAACCTGAGTCAAGACAAGGTTTCTCGGATTCCATCTATCCTAAGGAAAAGACTTCTTCTCCCTTGGACGAAGGTCAGGAACTTGGCAAAATCGGTACCTCTTCATTTCCCTCCGCCGGCATTAGTAGTCCATAGGGACGCCTCCCTAAGCGGTTGGGGGGGTTACTCCCCATTTGATAAGGTCCAGGGTTTGTGGTCAGTGACTTTTCGTCAGTTTCACATCAATATTCTAGAGGCCATGGCAGTGTTCTTGACTTTAAAACGGCTCTCCCCGTCAAAGAATCAACATATCAGACTAATTCTAGACAGCGCGGTGATAGTTCACTGCATCAACAGGGGAGGTTCCAAATCAGGTCGCATAAATCAGGTGATGATTGCAATACTTTCATTGGCAACCAGGAACCATTGGCATTTGTCAGCAGCTCACTTGGCGGGCGTCAGGAACGTTGTCGCCGATGTACATTCACAGATGACACTGCTGGAGTCTGAATGGTCCCTGGACCAAGAGTCATTCCGTTAGATTTGCCAGAAAGTTCCGGGTCTTCAAGTGGATCTACAGTGAACCCTCGTTTATCGCGGTAGATAGGTTCCAGACGCGGGCGCGATAGGTGAAAATCCGCGAAGTAGTGACATCATATTTACCTATTTATTTAACATGTATATTCGGACTTTTAAAACCTTCCCTTGTACGTAGTACTGTTAACAAACCACCCTTTAATGTACAGAACACTTAATGCATGTACTACAGCACCCTAAACTAAAACAGGCACAAATATTAAAGGCGATTTTATATCATGCGTTTCCTAAACACCTAAAAAGCACGATAAAAAATGGCAACCAATGTTTTGTTTACGTTCATCTCTGATCATAATGAAGAAACAAACTCATTTAGTGTACACATATATGTATAGGTTAGTTTTTGCATCGATTATATTGATTATACAGTACTGTATGTTGATTTTTTTATTACCAATGTTTTAGTTACGTATTTTTCTTAGGACTTCCAAATGAAATCTTTTTCTTTATGACGCCGCCTGAAACGACGGCGTGTACGCTCAGTAAACAACCACGCTCAGAACAAACAAGGCATTTAACGCGCATGATGATAGTGATAAATAATGATACAGTACATACAGTATTTACAGTAAAAGCATTTACAAAATATGTTACCTTACAAATATAAATTATACAGTACTTGTACGTAGCAAAGCAGGAAAACAATTTACGAGAGAGAGAGAGAGAGAGAGAGAGAGAGAGAGAGAGAGAGAGAGAGAGAGAGAGAGAGAGAGAGAGAGAGATAGAGAGAGAGAGAGAGAGAGATTGTTTTACGTACGTAAATGTAAATTTTAAACAAAAAAAATATGATAGGTTACAACATGTAGACTTTTAAAACCTTCCCTTTAACTTAATGCATACAGTACGTACATTACTAAACTATAAAACAGGCAGTAAGAATATTAAAGTAAAAAATAAAGATTGTTACTGTACTCACCACGAAAGAAGTTGAAGAAAAACTTGAATGGTGATGGCGATGAATTTGCTGCACAGTAGAAATGATGATGATGAAGCTGATGATGTGTTCTACTGTGCAGTCAATGATAGTATTTTACGTCTCTTCAGACGGAGGTGTCTTTTCCTGGGACACCTCTTCAACTTCTTCCTGGGAAACTTCTTCAATTTCTTCCGAAGGCGTACTAGCAGGAGGAACTGGCTCTTTTTTGCGAGGCTGGAAGAACATTGTGATCGGAAGTTGTTGCCGCTGCTTCTTTTTTCGATCCAAGAGCATCCTGTAGGGAGTCATGATGTCATCGACCTTGTTGGAGAATTGCATCGAGCGAACCATATCCTCGTCCCACTCTTGTAACATTTCTTTCGCCTCCTTGATATGGTTGCAGAACTTGGCAAGCCGTTCTAATGTTAAGCCCGTTTCTTCGACATTTTCTTGGGTCTCTTCCTGGGTATCACTCTCTTCCTCACTTGCCGATTTCGTCAGGTCTTCGAGGTCTGCGTCAGTTAGGGGCTGGGAATGGCAGTCCAACAACTCGTCGACGTCTTCAGTCGTCATGTCGCCAAACCCGTCACCTCCAATTATGGCAGCCAACTGCACAGATTTCCGTATTGCAGAGTGTTGGATTTCCGACGGAGTAAATCCCTTGTCGTCGTAAACAATATCGGGCCACAACTTCTTCCAGCTCGCATTCACGGTTGCAGGTTTCATCTCTTGAAGTGCCTTCTGAATATTCTGCAGGCACGTGGCTATGGTGTACTGCCGCCAGTACGCCTTCAAGTTGAAATCTTCATCCTCGTCATCTTGGGCAGCATCCACACACGCAACGAGGTCCGCCAAGGTATTCTTCGTGTAGAGGGCCTTGAACGCCCTGATAACCCCCTGGTCCATCGGTTGAATTAATGACGTGGTGTTGGGTGGCAGGAACTCAACCTGAACGCCCTCACGCGACAGGTCAGTTGCGTGTCCACCAGCGTTATCCATAAGGAGAAGGATCTTGAATGGCAAGCCCTTCTCTAAGAGATATTGACTGACTTGCGGGATGAAACACTGGTGGAACCAGTTGGAGGTCAGCATCTTCGTAATCCATGCTTTTGGATTATGCATCCAGTACACGGGAAGGAGATTCTTATTTTTATTTTTCAAAGCGCGAGGATTTTTCGACTTATAAATAAGCCCCGGCTTTAACAAAAATCCAGCAGCATTGCCACACATCACGAGGGTAACGCGATCCTTGAATGCCTTAAAGCCAGAGGCTTTGGCTTCCTCTTTGAACAGGAAAGTTCGCGACGGCATTCTCTTCCAAAACAAGCCAGTCTCATCCATATTAAAGACTTGTTCCGGCTTGTATCCACCTTCGGCGATAATATTCTTGAACGTCTGGTTCACGTAAGTTTCAGCAGCGGCAGTGTCAGCGGAAGCAGACTCCCCATGCAGGGAAACGCTTTTCAGGCCGAAGCGTTTCTGAAACTTCGCGAACCATCCTTTGCTTGCGGAAAAACGTTTCTGAGGCTGGGAATCAGTGGATGTCCCTGGTTGAGGATCATCTGCATCATCATCATCTTCAGCATGGTTGCCGTCGTCGTCTTTAGGTTCCTTTGCAGCAAAATTCTCATATAAACTCAAAGCCTTTGTTTGGATGGTGTTCGTATCCAAGGCTATGTTCTTCTTCCGGCAGTCGGCAATCCACACAGCTAAAGCACCTTCCATGCGTACGATCGTTTTATTACGCGTTGTAACGACTCGCTTCGCTGATCTGCTAAAGGTGATTGCAGCCGTCTTTCTAATGTTCGCCTCGTCCTTTTTGATATAGCGAACGGTGGATTCGTTGATGCCAAAATGGCGGCCGGCGGCCGCGTAACTTCTACCATCTTTTAACATGTCGAGAAGCGTAACCTTCTCAGCTATCGTCATCATCCTACGGTGGCGTTTAGGCTCACTACCAGCCTTACTAGAAGCAGAACGCTTGGGAGGCATTGTACAGTAGGATTTAACAGAAAGTTCAACAAAAAGTTCAACTTAAAACAGTCGCACACAGCACAGATTAAACTTCACAAACTTAAGAACGTCTACTCAGCGATACGCGGTAACAGAGAGTGGACGATCCAGCCCCGCGAGAACTTTGATGCTGCGGGTAGGAGATGCGGGCAAAACACCAATCACAGGCTAGATAACAAAACTTGAGTTCTGATTAGTCATCTATCAGCGCTTGAACCAATCACAACCCGTCTTACAGTACTATGATGCGTTGGTTACTCATAGAAGATGCCCTGCGCATACTGAACGTACGTAGATTAAGTACAATACCGTAATAATAATAAATAATGATAATAATACTGTACAGTAATAATAATAATAATAATGATAATAATAATAACAATAATAATTTTATTAACAACAACAACAATAATAATAATAATAACAATAATAATAAAAATTTACGTACGCTATTTTACGCCTCTCTCTCTCTCTCTCTCTCTCTCTCTCTCTCTCTCTCTCTCTCTCTCTCTCTCTCTCTCTCTCTCTCTCTCGTACGCTTATTCGAAATGTGATTTTTGCAACAAAGAATATTATTGGATGCAGTACTGTACTACGTACGTATACATACAAAAGATTCATGGAAAAGAAGCACATCCATTACAGTACACACCATTCTAATATGGTATGACTGCATCTGATTTGCGTTTCATGTTCGATTTAATTTTACTACGTACTGAATTATCGTATGATCACATTCTCTTTTCGTGTTTTATTTCTTTCTGTGCTGAATTATATATCATATGTAATGCAATGAACAATCAGTAAGAGCAGATATTACTAATTACAGTATTAATGGAATTACAGGTAACAAAATATCGTATTTGGGGGTCTTCAGATTTCGCGGTATTTTCGAATTTTCCGGAAAATCCGCGATATGTATATATATATGGGTTATGGAAAAACCCCGCGAAGTGGTGAATCCGCGATTGTCGAACCGCGAAGTAGCGAGGGTTCACTGTATTCGCCACGTAATTAAATCACAAGATTCAATGTTATGTAGCCCCTAACCTGGACCCTCTGGCCTATGCCCTGGACGCCATGTCTATCGATTGGAACACCTGGCGGGTGATTTACCTGTTTCCTTCTATAAACATCATGATGAAAGTTCTGGACAGACTCAGGACTTTCAAGGGACGGATTGCTCTAGTGGCTCCCAATTGGCCAAAAAGCAACTGGTTTCCTCTCTTGACGGAACTGGGACTCCGTCCTCGGCGGATCCCCAACCCGAAATTAACGAAGACAGTACAAACTCGCAATGTGTCACCTTCCTCAAGAATTCTGAGTGCCCTAACTTTATGGACTTCATGAAATTTACAGCACAAAAGGATGCTGATATAGATCCTCTTAACACATTGTTCCTGGAGTCAGACAAGAGGGATTCCTCCCTTCGGCAATATGATTCTGCCGTTAAGAAGTTAGCGAAGTTTTTGAAAGACTCGGATGTTCAGGTGATGACTGCCAATCTGGCAGTTACCTTTTTCAGAACTTTGTCTGAAGGAGGACTAGCGGCCAGTACTATTACCACGAGTAAGTCCACTTTGAAGAAAATATTTCAGTTCGGGTTCAATATTGACCTTACACATTCCTATTTTTCTTCTATCCCCAAAGCTTGTGCTAGGCTAAAGCCAGCAACTCATCCACACGTGGTTTCTTGGTTTCTAAATGATTTCCTTAAATTGGCTTCCGATAGGTGATAATGACTCATGTTCTTATATAACGATTCTTAGGAAAACGTTATTCTTAGTTAGTTTAGCTTCAGGAGCCAGGATATCTGAACTTTCAGCGTTATCTAGAGAGCCGGGTCACATTGACTTACTTTCTTCTGGTGAAGTCTTACTTTCTCCAGATAGACGATTCTTAGCAAAGAATGAGGATCCACAGAATAGATGGACCCCGTGGAGGATTGTTCCACTTTCTCAGGATCTCTCCTTGTGCCCTGTAAACACTCTGAAAGCTTATTTGAATAGAACTAATACGTCTTCAGGCCCCTTGTTTATTCGTGAACATGGCGGAACCATTTCCTTGAAAGGAATTAGGCAGCAGATTCTTTATTTTATTAAACAAGCCAATCCTGCTTCGGTCCCACATGCCCATGATATACGAGCAGTGGCAACATCAGTTAATTATTTCCATCACATGGATTTTGAAGAATTAAAAAGATACACAGGCTTGAAATCACCAGCAGTCTTCCAGCGCCACTATTTGAAATCTTTGGAGGCCCTTAAGTTTACAACAGCGGTAGCAGGGAACGTAGTTCCTCCATATATAGCGGAACCTTTATAACTAGGTCCTATCTTCTTATCTCTTTTTCTTTTAGAGCCTTGTCTCCTTATAAAGAGCGGGCCGTCTCCTGCCTTGCCTACTCTCCCTATCGTACCTTTGTCATTCATTTGGTTTCCACTCTACCCCATGGTTTTGATGTACAGTACAGTATATATTTTGTTTGTCATTCATTTGGTTTCCACCCTACCCCCATGGTTATGATGTGTATATTTTATTTACATTTCTTTCCTTGTTATAATTGTACATCTCATGATCTTTGTTTGTTAAGAGTTTTTCACAAAATTCTTTATCTTTTAATTTTGGGTATCTGATTGAGTATTGTACTTTAAGAGATTCGTATTTTAAGTTTTGTTATTAAAATGACAAATTCAGAGATAATTTGTATTTTTCCTAACCATACAAACCTTAGCTATTTACATGGGTTATTGCTTTCGGCGAAGCTGAAATGGCGAGCCATTAGATTTTTAACGAGGGTTAACTACCCCCGCGCTAGTTAGCGAGGGGGTAGGGGAGGGGTAGCTAGCTACCCCTCCCCCGCCCCCACACACCGGTGAACTGATTCACTTTGCTTAGAGGTAGGACTTCACGGGGGACAGGGCTGGCGGGCAAATATGTGTAAATAGCTAAGGTTAGTATGATTAGGAAAAATACAAATTATCTCCGAATGTCATTTGTTCCGTAACCGAAATACAAACCACGCTATTTACATGGGGTGACTTAACCCTTAGGTAGGGTGGAAAGTCCCAGTCTTACTGGCTTTGGCTTTACCCGGGGACTCAGAATCCGAGTGAGCAGCACTCGAGAAAAGGAGTCCTTGCACCTCACAAGTTCCTTGCTTCGCAAGGAACGTGCGGCCTACGTAAGCTTGAATCTGGAGGAATGAAGTGTGACTCGTCCTAGAAAGTTGACCTGAAGTCCTTTAGATGGAATTCTAGGCTAGGACGTTCCTAATACCACCTCGTCAGGATATGGGGGACGCGACAGTATTACAGTATATTAATACTAGGAACACAAGGAAGCATGGTTTACCTGCAGAGGTTTGAGGTCAGCTATGCAGAGAACCCAGGATGCTGCTTTCCCCAAGAGAGGGGAGGATGAAGAAAAGAGTAAGGGCCAGACATACTTTTTCATTCATGCAGTCTAAAACTGGGTAACAGTGCCCTCAACCTTCTGCTACCTGTCCATTAAGGAGCCTGAGGTTAGACCAGCTGTTGTGTAGCCACCACAGGGCCGATAGAAAACGTATCGAGGCTCCTGTGGGTCACGTCCTGCAGGTAGTGGACAGTGAAGGTCCTTTGACGCTTCCAGACCCCAGCTTGTAGCACATGCGTCACAGAGAAGTTTCTCTTGAATGCCAGGGACGTTGTGATGCCTCTGACATCGTGCGCTCTAGGGCGACGTGACGGAGGAGGGTCCGGATTCAGGGCATGATGGATGACCCTTCGAATCCCAGCTGAGATGGTATTCTTGGTGACCCTCAACTTCGTCCTCCCTGTGCTTACAACCAGGGCTTGCACGCGAGGACGAACTGCGGCTGTTCTTCAAGAAAACGCCTCAGACTCCTTACTGGGTATACTGTAGTAGGAGATGGTCTGGGTCATTTGTTACAGAACGGAGACTCGAAACCCTGAAGGAGTCGAACCGCGGGTTCGGAACTCCAGGGTTTTGAGTCTTAGCTGCAAACTCAGGGACGAAACTGAATGTTACCTCTCCCCATCCCCTTGAATGGGCGACGTCGTATGAGAGACCATGAAGTTCGCTGACACGCTTGGCTGAAGCCAAAGCTAGCAGGAACACCGTCTTCCAAGTCAGGTGTTGATCAGAAGCCTGGCCTAATGGTTCGATCGAACAGAGGTCTCTTAAGAGGCCTGAGAACAGGAACCACGTTCCATGGAGGATGTCTCACTTCCGACTGAGGGCAGTAAGTTCGTACCTTCGTATGAGCAAAGAAAGTTCCAGCGAGGAAAGAAATGTGTATTCTTTTCAGCCTGAAGGCCAGGCTTAAGGCTGAGCGTTAGCCTTCACCGCCGAGGCCGAAAAGCGCATTTCTTCCCGCAAATATCCAAGAAACTCCGCTATTGCTGGAATAGTGGCATCGAGACGAGAGATACACCTTCCACGACACCAACCACAGAAGACTCTCTACTTCGCCAGGTAGACCCCTGCAGATGATTTTCGCAGGTGTCGAGACATCCTTTCCGCAAATTGTTGCGAAAAGTCTCTCTCTGTGAGGAGATGCTGGATAGTCTCCAGGCAAGAAGCCGAAGCGATACTATGGCTTTGTGGAAGATGTTGCAGTGTGGTTGTTTGAGTAGCTCGTGTCGTGGAGGAAGATCTCTCGGGAGTTCCGTCAGGAGCTGCAGAAGGTCCGGGAACCACTCTGCATGATGCCATAGCGGAGCTACTAAGGTCATTGACAGGTTGACCGATAGTCTGGTCTTGTTGAGTACCCTTCTCATCAGACCGAACGGTGGGAAGACGTAAACGTCGATGTTGTCCCATCGTTGTTGGAAGGGGGGGGGGGTCTCTCTCTCTCTCTCTCTCTCTCTCTCTCTCTCTCTCTCTCTCTCTCTCTCTCTCTCTCTCTCTCTGTGGGCTACTTTTCACTACCTCCCATTCCTTACCTCTCTCTATCTCTCTAACAAATGATATCTTTGTTGCTCCTCAAAGTTTCATTTATATTGAAAAGCAATCATGATTCAATTTTCCTTACTTTCTCCAATCTCGCACCATCGGTCACATCGCGGTATTTTCGAAATTTCTGGAAAATCCGCGATATATGTATATACATGCGTTATGAAAAAAATCCGCGAAGTGGTGAATCCGCGATGGTCGAACCGCGAAGTAGCGAAGGATCACTGTAATTCATTTAAGAATGTTCACAAAGTAAGAACAACTGAACCCCGAAGGGAAGTGTTCTTTACAGAGCTGAAAAGTTAACAAATACAATTAGATTCATTGAAAATAATTGGGACAAATAAACGGAAAGCAACTCAACCCGCAACGGGAAAGAAGCTACCGTAATAGTACGTAGTAGTAGTAAAAGGGTGAACGACCTCGAGTAGAGAGAGAGAGACCGTAGTCAATCTAAACTCCCACGTTCCCTTCGCTGAGAGTCCAAGTTCCCCGCAGGGAAGGAGGAACAGCGGAGAAAACAGATGAATGGAGAAAGTCCAGCAATGACGAATCCCCACGGCGGCCGAATATCGGAAGCCGAAGGAATGACCGAAGGACCAAGAGACCGTTCCCCACGAAGTGCAACGCGGTGGCCTGGGACTAGGCGGTGGCCTGGGACTACGCGGTGACGTAGTCGTACACTACACACACAGCACAACACTGAAAAGGAAACTTACTAATTCTATACTCAAATATATACATAAACATAAAGAATATTTACATATATATTAAGTATAAGAAAAGTAAGTAATTAAGTAAAGACAAAACATTAATTGCTGCCAAGCGAGGGCGGGAGCAGACACGTCTGCCCACCGCCCGAGCCAAAAGCGAAGTGAATCAATTCACCGGTGTGCGGGGGGGGGAAGGGTAGCTAGCTACCCCTCCCCTACCCCCTTGCTAACTAGCGCGGGGGTAGTTAACCCTCGTTAAAAATCTAATGGCTCGCCATTTCAGCTACGCCGAAAGTAATACCCCCTGTAAATAGCGTGGTTTGTATTTCGGTTACGGAACAACTCTTTTTTTTCATTATTCTATTTTATTTCAGTTCCTTACCTTTTTGTGTATTTCCAAGCTTAGGGGACCAATTCTCTGTTACTATTTCACGGAGCGACACAGGTCGAGCCCAGAAAAGGGATTTCTGTGCTAGGGACCTGTGTCGCTCAGTGAACCCACCCCCTTTTTTCCTCACCCTAGGCTGGTCCAAGCTTGGGGTGCTAGTAGGAATGAGGGTAGAAGCGTGGGTAGTGGTAGGGGTGAGGGGGGTAGTTGTAGTAGAGGGCAGTAGTTGGATGTAGAACGGCAACTCGTAGTATCGGGGGATATTGAGAAAGGAGAGGACTAATTGGTAAGGGACCTCTGGTAGTGGTTCTAACACGCCCCAGTTACTATACCGACACCCTTTTAGAGTGAGCGAGCTAGGTTTATTCCTGGCATTCCATGTAACTTTTTCTTTGGTATTTTTAGCAGTATTTATACCTTAGAAATGGTGCTTTAACGAGCATTTCACTGGGCGACACATGTCCCTCTCCCAGAAATAGATTTTTCCTTTGTCAAAATCCCTTTTGAAGGCC
>NC_090735.1:109944848-110022348 GCF_036898095.1 Palaemon carinicauda
ACTGAGCATAGTAACAGATGATCTAGGTCATCTATAACAGAGCGAAGACTCGTTATCCGGAAGGAGTTAAATCTAGGATCCGAAATCCCTGGATTCTGAGTCTTGGCAACAAACTCAGGGACAAAGCCGAACGTTACCTCTCCCCATCCCCTTGAATGGGCGATGTCGTATGAGAGACCATAAAGTTCGTACCCATTTGGCTGAGGCCAAGACGAGAAGGAATATAGTCTTCCAAGTTAGGTGGCAGTCTGTTGCCTTGCGTAATGCTTTGTATAAATGGCCCTTTAACGACTGAAGAACAAGAACCACTTTCCAAGGGGAGGTCTCACTTCTGACTGAGGACAGGTAAGATCATAACTCCGTATGAGTAGAGAAAGTTCTAGTGATGAAGAAATGGCCATTCTTTTCAGTTTAAAGGCAAAACTGAAGGCTGAGTGCTAGCCTTTAACCACTGAAACGAGGCACATTTCTTCCCTCGACTATTGCTGGAACAGTGGCATTGAGTGGAGAGATAACCCTTACATGACACCAACCACAGAAGACGTTCCACTTCGCCTGGTAGACTGAGGCAGAAGATTTCCGAAGGTATCCAGACATCCTCTTCGCAACCTGTTACGAAAATCCTCTCTGCATGAGGAGATGCTGGATAATCTCCTGGTGTGAAGATGTAGCATAACTACTCTCTGGTGGAAAATGTTGGCATGTGGTTGTCTGAGTAAATCGTGTCGTGGAGGACATTCTCTCAGCAGGTCCGTCAGGAGTAGCGGGAGGTTCGAGAACCACTCTGCATGATAGCATAGCTATGAGGGTCAATGAAAGATTGACCGATGTTCTGGCTTTCTTGAGTACTCTTCTCATCAGACAGAACGGTGGGAAGGCGTATACGTCTATGTTCTCCCACTGCTGTTGGAATGCATCTTGCCAGAGAGCCTAGGGGTCTTGCACTGAGGAGTAGCAGTACAGCGGGAGCCTGAAGTTCAGGCCGTTGAGAACGGGTCCACAGTCGGCGAGCCCCACAAAGTCAGGACTTTGTTGGCTACTATATAATCCAAAGACCATTCGGAACCCAGTATCTACGATGACGTGCTCAGATTGTCAGTGAGCACATTCCTCTTGCCGGGAATGAAGAGCGCTGATAGTGAGACAGAGAGGACTCCCGCCCATCTCAGTATCTCTACAGCTAGATGGGATAGGGAGTGCAAAAAAGTACTTCTTGCTTTTTTATGTAAGCCACTACCGTGGTGTTGTCGCTCATCACCACCACTTAGTGACCAGCCAGGAACTGGTGGAACTTTTGAAGGGGCAGGTATACGACCTTCATCTCTAGGAGACTTATGTGAAGGTACTTCAGAACAGAAGCCTGAGGCCGTGTGATGCAGCACGTGTGCTCCCCACCCTTCTTTTGATCCATCCGAAAAAAGCATCAAATCGGATGGAAGATTGTTAACACCCTTCAGCAGATTCTCGTCTGCCAACCACCATCCAAGGTCCGTCCTTTTCTCTGGTCCCATGGGGATTAGAGTGTCAGGTGAATCTAAGGCCTGATTCCAAGTGGACTTCAGTAGCCACTGGAGGGATCGTATCCTGAGGCGACCGTTGGGACCCAGACAGGCCAAGAAGGGTAGGTGTTCGAGGAGACATAGCCACATCTGGGCAGGGAGTTCTTCTTGTCTGAGGAAAGGTCTCGCGAGCTATCTCAGCCTCACAATCCTGTCATCAGATGGGAAGGCTTTGTGTAGTTTGGTGTCTAGAATCATGCCCAGGTATACCAGTCTTTGGGTGGAAAGCAGGGAGGACTTCTCGAGGTTTACCACAATCCCCAGATCTGGGCAAAGCCTCAGAGGTTTGTCTCAGTGCTGAAGAAGGGTTGTCACCGAATCTACTAGGATCAACCGTCGTCCAAATAACAGAGAAGACAGCTGCCAATCCTATGGGCCCAAAATAACACGAGAGCGAACACTTGTGAAAATATGAAGTATTGTGGAAAGACCGAAGCACAGCACCTTGAACTGGTATATATTGTTGTAGATGTTGAACTATAGATACTTCCTTGAAGATGGATGGACTGGGATCTGGAAGCATGAGTCCTTTAGATCCAGTGTACACATGAAGTCCTGTGTTCTTAGAGCTTGTTTGACCGTGTCTGCCATCTCATTGCAAAACGAAGTCTGTTTGATAAACTTGTTCAAAGCCAAGAGGTCGATGACTGGTCTCCAGCCTCCAAGTGCCTTTTTCTCAAGAAAGTTGTCTGAAGAAGCATGGGAACCCATCGAGGACCTCCTTTAGAGTGCCCTTCTCCAACATAGTTTATATAGGTCATATCTGTTTTGTTGTTGTTACTGTTTTTAGAATAATTTATTGTTAATTTTTTCTTATCGTTTATTCATTTCCTAATTTCTTTTCCTCACTGAGCTATTTTTCCCTGTTGGAGCCCCTGGGCTTATAGCATCTTGCTTTCCCAACTACGGTTGTAGCTTGGCTAATAATAATAATAATAATAATAATAATAATTGTTTGGACTTCAGCCCAAAAGGGCCTGCCCCTCTGCTGGTTCCATTGCAAAGGAGCTCACAAGCACTGGATTCCTTGTCAGTGGAGGGAAAGATGAAATGAACGGCACGAAATACCCCCGAACGAATCCTCCTACTGGTGGACAAGCAGGGGGATCAGCTATCCTAGCACTTTCGGCTTCTACCGCCACCTTTCTGCTGTTTGCATCTACAGGAGGACTTTGTGCCTTTCTGGTCCTTGACAGGAAAGGGTTTCTCAGACACCATCTTTTCTTTTGTTGCCACCTAGCTGGTAGAGGGTTTTGATTGGCTGGGCTTTTGAGGAACTGGTGGTTTATAGGGCTGTGATGTCAGAGCTCTATGTAGGAGGGAGTCCTGGTGGGATTTTTTCCAGCCTGTACGACGTCCTTTGGCTCATTCCACGAGGAACCCTCTAGAAAGGAGTTCCGGAGCCTGCCAATCTAGGCATTAGGGACCTTTTGTTGAAATATCTCAGCCACCGCATCCCTCTATTTCAAGATGGTATTGGCCCATAGGTTCACAATCTGGTGGGCCAGAAACTCAACGGTGCGAGTGCCTCAGAGAAGGAAGTTCTCCATAGCCTTCCTGGTACTTTCCTTAGAGAAACCTTCGGTCAGTACCAGGATTTCCACAGATCCTAACCAAAGATCCAGCCACGAAGTCGCCTACATGGTGTACTTAGCAACCTTCTCCTGCTTCAAAATCTCCAATACCGAGAATATGATTTGATGAGAAGAGCCGCTCAAGTGACTCCCCCTTAATCAGATCCTTGAGAGCGGTGGAGAGGTAACGTTAAACATGCTTCGTCCAGGACCTCATAGTACCTCCTCTGGTGAACACCCGAAGGTGGGAGGAGTTTGGTGGACGATCTTGAACGATACGACCCAAAGTAGTCGGCATGCTGGGAGGCGATCTCAACCCCCGGGAACAAGACAGAGCCGCATTGGACTTCGGGGGCTTCTGGGTGCCAAAGACACAGTCCAGGACCATATCCTTGCCTTCCTGAGGGGCCATGCTCTGACTCCCTCTAATCACTGACTGAAATTGGGCTAGCAGTAATATCGGCATCGTCCCAGGGTATGTAGTGGTCAATACCTGGAAGGCTGATTAAGCTCCTAACCCCCTCTGTGCATCTTTGAGTCCTAGAAGGCTTCAGAGATGTATTGGAATTATTTGACTCCCTTTTGGGGGGGCATAAAGGTTTCCAAGACCGAAGGTCTGGGTGTGATGATCTTCTTGGCGGGGAGAGGACTAGGAACCTCTACAGGATCTGCAGAAAAAGTCCTCTCTGAGAGCTTTTTCCAGCAGGAATGGTTGGGGAGAGTCCAAAAATGACTCTTCCCTGTGAACACCTCCCACATGGGAAGAGAAGGCAACACTGGGTAGAGGCAGAGATGGCTTCTCGGGGATGACCTCTAACCTGGAAGCTCTTGTAGGCCTCAGCTTGACTCTGGACTCTGGGGAAACGCAGCCATAGTTCATTGCCTTGAGTCGGACAAAATGATGGAGGAGGCTCGATACTGGACCCGAACTACGGCTGTTTACTTATGAATGCGCTAGGCGACAGTTCCCCTAAAGGGAAAGAGGCCAACGGATCTTTTCGATGAGTCTTCATCCCCGATGAAGAAGGGAGCAATGACATAGGATCCTTCCTTGGTGCTGGAATCTTTGGGATCTTGAAACACTGAAGCTTGCCCTCTTCCTCCTTACCCAGCGGTCGTGCTGTCATGCGTTTGCAGGGAGGGGAATGGGGCAACTGTGAACGGTGGGACCTGGAAAGGGTCTTACTTCCTTCTGCTTGGTAGGATGATGATAGTTGGTGGTCCTCTCTTGCTTGAGGATGGTTACTCACCTTAATGGTTAACCACTGGGTGGTCAGTGGTTGCTGAACAACCACTGGATGCTGTGCTAGAGAGCCTAGTGATCACTGACGAGCTGCCTAAGGCTGGTGTGTCATTGATGGCTGTCGGCGAGTCAGTGAGTGATGACGCGTTGACTAGCATTGCAGCAAAATCGCACAAACAACTGCCGCAGCCTCATGAGAGGGCTGGCGATGAACTGACAACTGTTGAGGTGGCGATTTGCCCATCTTAGGGAAGTGATGCAATTGACGCTCAGATGAACGAAGCTGACAAGAAGCCTCGGAAACGCTATAGTCAGCAGCAGGGCAAGAATGGTCTGCAGTGCGGTGAGTCGGCAATTGGTGGCAATGTGGAGATTGGCGAGCAGGCGGTTCACGGGGTGGATGCTTCATTGATTGATGGTTTTCTGGCCTCCTGATATCTAAGGTCACTGATGCCGATGGTGGATCTGATGAGTGGGGGAACATTTGGCAAGTGCTTGACAGTTTGGCAAACGCTTGGCAAGTGCTTGACGCATGGGTGAACGCTGTTGAACAGGCGATTGAAGGTCCTGACGCTGGTGAGCAGGGTATCTGCGAGTTGGCGGTTGAGCTGGCGATTGACAAGCCGGCAATTGACGATTCATTGGCTAGACAGGCGGTTGACGTAACCTGGACAGGCGATTAACGAGCTGCAGGTCAGCGGGAGTCTGGAAGTCAAACCTGACGAGATGGAGAGCGCTGTACAAGAACTTGGCAAGCAAGTGAACGGCTTGTAAATGGTTGGCGAACATCTGCTGGACGCTCAGGCGTCAAGATGCGACCCTCGGAAGAGAGCATATACTCCGGAGGTGATCCCGACCGATTCATTGCAGGAGGAGAACGAACCACAGTTTGCTGAAGAGAAGACAAGTCTGTAGAGCCAGGCGAGGGTTGGGAACCAGAAGAGGCTGGCTGAGCAGATTCCTTCGAAGATGAGAGCTGCGAAGAAGAACCAAAACGACGTCTCTTGACCGAAGGTGAAGGGGCACTCTGAAGGAGGACGACCACAGCGAGGTCTCCTGCCCCAACAATGTCCTTCAGCAACTGGTGGATCAGCTAGCTGACCGTCAGCAGGCCTCCAAAGAGGAGTCTCTATGAGTGCCCCTTCACGTGAACCAGAAAAGGGAACACTCGCAAGAGAGACGAGCCTTGGAATTAGTTCTCCCACCAAAAGGATGTTCATCAGGGGGCGAGGTACAGTCCTCAGCGGCAGCAGAAGAGGAAGCAGAAGAAGTCGCAATAGGGTCAGAAGGCAGGACAGCAGACCCCACCATATTGACCAAGGACAAGGGGTAGACATCTGGAGCTAAAGATCGCTGCATCTCAGTACCACGGTAAAGTAACTGCAGCATGGCTTCCTTGGAAGCAGGACCGGGCAACCCAAAAGAAGGCCAAACCTGTAAAAGTGGAGAAAGAGACATGCTTCCCTTGGGGGGAGAGCAGAGGCCACCTCACTAGGGGAGACAACACTATCTCTCGAGGACCGAGGTTGACTGGGGGATAAACTGTCTACGCTACTACTCGACGGTTTCCCGGAGGAAGCTGTTCGGAGCTTCGAAGGAAGGTTAGGAAGCGGAAGAAGTAGTCTTGTGTTTCTTCAGGTTCAAAAAAACCTTTGAAGGAGAATATCCCGCTTAGATTTCTTCTTTCGCCGAGGCCCGTACCTTTCCCACTGGAAGGCAGACCACTCCAGGCATTCATCACACTTATTTGATTGGTCACATCGTTGACCCCTACATATAGAGCAAAGGCGGTGGGGATCGGCGTCGACCATGGACATGAAGGTGCCGCAAGTGTAGCCCTCCGAAAATGGGCAGGTACGCATAGCCAGTAGAACTCAGGGCGCATGCATGCATGCACATACACACACTGGAAAAAGAAAAAGACAAAACAGATTAATGGCAGTCCAAAACAATGAAGAGGAGAAAGAGCAGTAACAACCATTCTCCATTTCAGCCAAAACCAAAGTGAAGCACAGTCACATGTGTGTGAGTGAGAGGGGTAGCTAGCTATACCCCTACATCCCCGGCTAACTAGTAGGATGGGTAGTTAACCCACGCTAGAATTCTATTGGATCGTCCTTTCAGCTTCGTTGAAAGTAATACCCCTATAGAAAGCGTTGCTTTGTATTTCAGTTACAGAACAATTAAATATTCTTTTGCATTTCATGATAAAATTCTCCTGAGCTGAAAATACCTGCACATGAAATACATTTAGCATCAGTATTATGTATCAAAATGCATCTCTGGTAGCCTTGAAAATTTTCACATCAAAATAACTTGATTGTTGTAGCAATAAAAAATGGGTTACCATCTAACATACCTTGTGTTTGGTATAGAAAAGGTAAATGACAGGACTTGATTCCAGAATGGGTCATTGGGTGTGATGATCTCAGGGCTGACAAACCGCTGAAGGTATTCATTAGAGGACAGCCCACTAATACTACTGCTGCCAGCCCCCATTTTACAGATCCTTTTCTAGTATCCTATGCTGTGCACTATCTATTCTTGAAATCACATGTTTCACCAAGGTATCTGTAAAAAGAATAAAAAATATTTAAAAGGATAGTTGATATACTTGTTGCTTGAAAGTACAATTAGTACTGTACCCAGCTTGAGACTGGACTACTGTACACTCAGGGAACCATTAAATTCTAAATGGTTATAAGATGTGGTACCTATATAGGCAATACAGTACTGTAGTATGCGTAGTATACTAGGATTCTCATTTATTGATTAACTTATAAAATATTAGTTTGAAAATTAGTTTTAATATATATTTTTCTATTCGTTAAAATGACGAATTTGTAAGTACAGTAATTTGTATCTTTCTTAACATACAAACCTGGAGCTATTTTTATGGGTATGCCGAAAGACGAGCCATGATAATTTTAGCAAGGGATAACCACCCCAACTGCTAGTTAGAGGGTGGGGATGGGGGTAGTCAACTACCACGCTCACTCACACACCTGAGCTGAGCACCTACTTTGTTTTCTGGCAGGACTTCTAGGAGGACAGGGCTAGTGGGCCAATTTGTATAAATAGCTCAATAAAATCTTGTGCTATGCACTATTAGCAGCCTGTAGAAACTACGTGTTTGTGATATTAACAATGCGGCTGGTCTTTAACATAGGAACTCGAGTCACAAAGATACGAGAGTCCTCAGACTTTACCCAATACCCTTCCTCATAGGGGAACAGTATTTGGGAAGCAACAATTATTAATTCTATACCTAGGTTATACAATGGAAGTGGATCTTACCTCCAGAAGGGTGAGGTCAACTGCTGAGTACCGCGGAACTGATTCCCCAGAGGGGGAGAAGGAGAAAGGAAGAAAAGAGCCAGTCATTCTTACTCATTCACCCAACTAACTCGGGTAACCTCAGCCCTCAACTCTCTGCTACTTATCCATCAAGGAGCTTGAGGTGTTTAGACCACTTGTTATGCAGCCACCCCAGGACCAATGAAAAATGGAGTTTTTATGATAAAACAAAGTTTTATGAATACTTACCTGGCAGTTATATATATATAGCTGAGTCTCCGACTGCGGCAGAATTTAATCGAAAATCGCGGCAACTGCCTTGTGGTGGTTGTGTGGTTAGATGGTTAACAACCCTTACAGGGTGGTACTTGGAATCATTCCCGTTTTCTGTTCCTCAGATTATCTTTGCCCGACCTGTCTCCTGAGGGGAGGTGGGTGGGCTTTAAAATTAATATATAACTGTCAGGTAAGTATTCATAAAACTTTTTTTTATCATAAAAACTCCATTTTTATGAATAGAACTTACCTGGCAGTTATATATATAGCTGATTAACACATTTGGAGGAGGGAAACAGACAGAAAAACATAGTTGGGGAAACAACAAAAGAGTTGTAGGAGAACAAACACCTTGATTCCTTACCTGCTAAGGTAGCTGACTTCAAAGGTAACTGCCTCTAGAGTCGCTTTCCCTTAGGAGTGTTCAGCCAGGAGTAGACCTGCTACGCTGCAAACAACTCAATCGAGTCTGTCAAAGGGGTAGGACCAACAACTTGACTAGACTTCAGAAACTACCTTCCCATATAATAAAAACCTGCAACCTTACTAAAGCTAACCACCTAACCTTGCAGAAATAGATATAAACTATCTATCTGGACTGAGGGAACCGTACCACAAGACGAGGACCTCAGACAACCATAAAAAACACAAACCCATATACAAGTACCTAAACTAAGGTTGAGTGGGGGTAGTAACTCCTTTGCCTAATACAGAAGCCGCAGCTACGTATGGGCCCAAGGTATAACAGTTGTCATAGTCCACTCTTACCTCTCTGAGGTAATGAGAAGCGAAGACAGAGTTGCTCCTCCAGAATGCTGCGTCCATGATCTGCCTAACTGACATATTTTTCCGGTATGCCAGTGAAGCAGCAATGGCCCTTACTTCGTGAGCCTGTACTTTTAACAGGACGAAGTTTTCTTCCTCACAAAAGAGGTGGGCTTCCCTAATAGTTTCCCTCAGGAAAAAGGACAAAGCGTTCTTTGACAGGGGTTTTTGAGGATCCTTCACCGAACACCATAAGGAGTTGGAAGCACCCCTCACGCTCTTAGTGTGGGCCAAATAAGCCTTGAGAGCCCTAACCGGGCAGAGGCGGCTTTCCTGTTCCTGACCCACTAGATTCGTGAGGTTAGGGACTTCAAAAGTCCTGGGCCAGGGTTTCGAAGGGTTCTCATTCTTGGCGAGAAAGTCGAACCTAGGGGCACAAACCGCTCCATTTAGGGTGAAGCCTAGACGCTTCTCGATTGCCTGGATCTCGCTGATCCTCCTGGAAGTCGCTAGAGACAAAAGGAAGAGGGTTTTCTTAGTCACATCTTGCAGAGAAGCTTGCGAGATAGGCTCAAACTTCCTGGAGCACAAAAACTTAAGCACCACATCCAGGTTCCAAGAAGGGGGTCTTAAGTGCACCTACTTCGTTGTCTAAAAAAACCTAATGAGGTCCTGCAAGTCCTTATTCTGAGATAACTCTAAGCCTCTATGCTCCTGTATCCTTTAATGGTAGATACAGCCAGCTTAGCATCCTGCCTGAGGTGCAATCCATCAGCAACCCTACCACTTCGGTGAACCATTCCCTCGCAGGCCAGAATGGAGCCACTAGGATCATTCGTCCCGAATCGAGGAGAGCGAATTTCCTGACAACCAGATTGATGATCTTGAACGGGGGAAAGGCATACATGTCCAGCCCCGTCCAATCCATCAAGAAGGCGTCCACTGCAACAGCTTCCTCGTCCGGGACTAGGGAGCAGTAGTTGGGGATCCTCTTGTTTAGACCGGAGGCGAAAAGGTCTATTACAGGTCTGCCCCACAACTTCCAGAGGCTCCGACAGACATGCGGGTTGAGAGTCCACTCTGTGGGAATGACTTGTCCCCTCCTGCTGAGCATGTCTGCCCTGATGTTTCTCTGCCCTTGAACAAACCTTGTCAACAGCTGGGTCTCGTTCTCGTTCGCCCAAAGGAGAAGCTCTCTCGCAGTTGAGAACAGAGAGAGGGAGTGAGTTCCCCCTTGCTTCCTTATGTACGCGAGAGCTATGGTGTTGTCGGAATTGATCTCCACAGTCTTTCCTGACACCGAGGTTTTGAAGGCCTTGAGCCCTAACAAAATGGCCATCAATTCCTTCCTGTTGATATGCCAACTGATCTGACTCCCTTCCCAAATACCTGAGATCTCCTTGTTCCCTAGTGTTGCTCCCCAGCCTGACTCGGACGCGTCTGAGAATAACACTAGGTCGGGGTTCTTCTTGAACAAGGAGATCCCTTTTCCCAACAGAGCTGGGTCCAGCCACCACATTAAAAGATCCTTGATCTCTGTCGGAATGGGAAAAGAAAAAGTGTCCTCCTGGATCTTTCTGTTCCAAACCTTTGCAAGGAAGTGTTGCAGAGGCCTTATTTGCAGTCTCCCCAAAGGGACAAACTGCTCCAGGGAGGATAGAGTTCCCAGCAGACTCATCCACTCCTTCGCTGAGCATTCCTGCTTCCTCAAAAAGTCTTTGACTTTGTCCAGGCACCTGGCCTGCCTCTCCTGGGAGGGAGAAGCCTGAAAAAGAACTGAATTCAGAACTATCCCCAAATAGAGAATAGTCTGATTCGGCTCGGTCTGAGACTTCCCCCAGTTGACGATGAGTCCCAGGTCCTGAGTCATCGTATAAGTCTTCATTAGGTCCTCCAGACATTTCTCTTTCGACTGTGACCGGATCAGCCAGTCGTCTAGATAGAAGGAGACCCTTATCCCCTCCTGGTGTAACCAGCCTGCCACATTCGCCATTAGTCTGGTGAAAACTTGGGGAGCTGTGCTGAGACCGAAGCAAAGTGCCCTGAACTGGAAGCACTTGCCCTGGAACACAAACCTCAGATATCTCCTCGAAGACGGATGAATGGGGACGTGAAAATAAGCGTCCTGCAGGTCGAGAGAAACCATCCAGTCTCCTGGACGAACTGCAGCCAGCACTGACTGAGTCGTCTCCATGGAGAACTTTGTTTTCTCCACGAAGGCGTTCAGAGAGCTGACATCAAGGACTGGTCTCCATCCACCCGAGTTCTTGGGAACCAGAAACAGGCGATTGTAAAAGCCTGGGGAGGCGAGGTCTTGAACCGGCTCTATTGCTCCCTTGACCAACATCTGGTCGACTAGCTCCAGAAGAGCCTCTCGTTTCCCCGCGTCGGTGTACTGAGCCACTAAGGCTAGGGGAGAGTCTGAGAGAGGTGGTTTCTTTAAAAAGGGTATCTTGTAACCTTCCTTGACGACTGAGCGGGACCAGGTGTCCGCCCCTCTCCTTTTCCAAGACTGCCAAAAACGAGACAGTCTTGCCCCTACTGGTGTCTGGAGGACTTCCATCCCATTTTTTGGACCGGGGCCTAAACGCACCCCTGCTGGTCCTTGGCCCTGACTCTTGTCTTCTCCCCCTAAAATCCGCTCTCGAGGAGATCCTGCCCCGAAAGGGCTGTTGAAACTTCTTCTCCTCCTTCTTCAGAGGAGCAGGAGCAACAGGTAAGGTCTTTCTAGCCGACCGAGACAAAAGGTCCTGAGTAGCCTTCTGAGCCAGAGAAAGGGAGATATCTCTGACCAGAGCTTCAGGAAAAAGATGACATGAAAAAGGGGCGTAAAGCAGCTCCGACTTCTGGGCAACAGTCACAGATCTAGAGGTGAAGGAGCACAAAAGGGCCCTCTTCTTTAAGACCCCTGCTGAGAAAGGGGAAGCCAATTCATTAGCTCCATCCCTTAAGAGCTTTGTCCATGCAGGACATGATACTCGTCAGGTCCTTCGTGTCCTCCAGGAGTTCAGACTTCCTGGCCAGAGTCCCGAGAGACCAGTCCAGGAAGCTGAAAACCTCGAAAACCCTGAAAATTCCCTTGACGAGGTGATCAAGCTCCGACATGGACCACATCACCTTGGCAGAGTTTAAAGCATGCCTTCTTGCCGAGTCCACAAGAGCCGAGAAGTCACCTTGGGAGGAGGCAGGCACTCCTAACCCCAAAGGTTCCCCTGTCTCATACCACATACCGGCCTTGGAAGCGAGCCGAGACGGTGGAAAAGAAAAGGAGGTCTTGACAGCTTGTCTCCGTTCCTTCATCCAATCATCCACTTTAGCGAGAGCTTTCCTGGCCGAAATTGAAAGTTTCATTTTGATGAAGGCCGAAGACTTAGTAGCTTTCTTCCTGGTAAATTGAGACTGAGGAGAACGAGGGGCCGAAGGTTGAAATTCCTCCCCATAAAGTTCCAAAAGAGAGCGAGAAAGAACCTTGTAATAACTAGAAGAGTCGGCAGGTTTTTCTTCCTCTTCCGAAATATCATCGAGGTCCTGCTCAAGGATAACATCCCGAAGAGTTGGGCTGCCAGCAGTCTGGCACCGAGAGCTGTTTGAATCCTGGCGACGAGCGCCGCTAACATCCAGTCGGCGAGAAGCGGTATCGTCACGATGACGAGAAGCGGTATCGTCACGATAACGAGAAACGGAAGCGTCCTGAAGATGCAGGCTGCCTTCGCTTTGAAAATGCAGACTGCATTCATCCTGTTTCCTAAGAAACGAGGCAGTAACGTCCTGGCGTTTCGAAAGAGAAACGGAATCGTCGCGGCGCCGAGAACGAGAGGCAGTATCGTCCTGGTGCCGGGAGAGGGGGGAAGGAAATTCCTGGCAGCGTGCCGATGAAGAGGGTGTGCGTTGTCGTACGGCCGACGAAGTGCGCAGAGGTTTCTTGGGAGAGATTCTAAAATCTCTCTTAGAAGAAGATCTCTTAACAGGCAAAGAGACGTCCTTACGTCTAACGGACTGAGAAGGGTGGCTGAAAGCTTCAACTAACGATGAAAGTTGTTCCTGCATAACAACCATGAAAGCTTTAGCAACATCCGCTGGCTCTCGCGGTGCCGAAGACGGCAGTTGTCGTACGGCTTGACTGGGAGCGCTGGCAGAAGAAGTAGGGAGTCTAGCAGGATTAACTGGGCTAAGGACTCTCTGTTTCGCCCTTTTAACAGGAACAACATCGAAATCGTCTTCCGAAGGATCAGGATCTCGGCTACTCGAACCGGGAGAGGGAGAGTGAGACTGCACGTCCCGGTTCCACCCTCTCTTCATTGGTCTTGATTCGTAACGGCAATTACGTCTGGGAGAACGATCAGGCGAAGACACAAACGTATCCGACACGCCTTTCCTACGGCGGTCAAGAGCAGCCTGGGAGATCGCAACAGGACTGTCTGAGGCGACGACTGCCCGAGGATAAGCACCTCTCACCCCCTTTCGGCTTTCGACGTACCTTCTCCCTTGGTCCCGGGAGCTTGGTAGAGGTCTAGTAGGGGTATGACAGATTCGATCAGTCGCCACCTCCACTGCACTTTCACAAGCACTAATTTCACCAACACCCTTACCTTTAAAGGCCTCCAACTGTGCTTTAATGGCCTCCAATTCAGCAGCTAATTTAGCATACCCAGGGTCATCCGTAGGCACAGGTCCTGTAGAAGGGGCAGGAGTCACTACATTCGGGGAAGGAATAACTTCCAAAGGGGTTACAAGCAAAGGGTCAATAGATAAATCTAAGCTAGGCTCACTAGCAGACTTTGACTTTGATTTAGCTCTTCTAACTCTATCAATCTCAAGTTTGCGCACATAGCGCTTCATAGCTAACCAATTATCATCACTTAAAACCTCGCATTCCTTGCACTAATTATCTAAAGCACATTCAAACCCCCTGCAACCCATACAGATAGTGTGAGGGTCAACCGAAACTTTCGGCAACCTCACCTTGCAAATATCATTCGCACAAATACGATAATGAATTTTCTCACTCATGATAATAAAGGAAAAAAGACAAAAAACAAAAAACAACACGATTGCCAAATCCCAACACAGTGTACTTCACCAAAAACGAAGTCCAAAAAGGCGATGAAGGGAAAGCGATCCGAAAAACCTCTGAAAGGCGGACCAACGATGTTGTCGATCCAGCCGGTAGAGATAATCTGAGGAACAGAAAACGGGAATGATTCCAAGTACCACCCTGTAAGGGTTGTTAACCATCTAACCACACAACCACCACAAGGCAGTTGCCGCGATTTTCGATTAAATTCTGCCGCAATCGGAGACTCAGCTATATATATATAACTGCCAGGTAAGTTCTATTCATAAAAACATCTCCTTGTTCCTGTGGGTTACGTTTTGCAGGTAATGGGTGGTGAAGGTCATCTGACGCTTCCACACGCCAGCTTGCAGTACCTGCACCACAGAGTAGTTTTTCTTGAACGCCAGGGATGTTGTAATGCCCCTGACATCCTGAGCTCTGGGTCGTTTGGAAGGAGGGTCTGGATTGAGAGCAAATTTGATTGTACCTTCCGAATTCTACAGGAAATTGTATTCCTTGTGACCCTCCTCTTGACCTTCCCGTGCTGGCAAATAATGCTGACACATGGGGGCGAGCTGCTGCCGTTCTTTTACGGAAACACCTCAAACTCCTGACTGGGCACAGCACCAGTTGATCTGGATCTTCGGTTATAGAACGAAGACTCTCTATATGGAATGGGCCAAACCTTTTGTCCAGCACACTTGGGTTTCAAGTCGTAGCAATGAACTCAGGGACGGAGCTGAGTACTACTACTCCCCATCTCCCCGAGTGGGAGACGTCAGAAGATAGACCATGCCACTCACCAACTCTTTTGGCCAAAGCGAGTAGGAAGACCATCTTCTATGTAAGCTTGGAATCTGGTGCCTGGCGTAAAGGTTCATAAAGAGGACCTTTCACAGACTGAAGGACCCGAACCCTGTTCCAAGGAAGAAGTCTGCGTTTCGACTGAGGACAAGTCATCTCATAAATTCGTATGAGTAGAGAAAGTTCCAAAGATAAGGAAAATTCTATTCCTTTCAGTTTAAAGGATAGACCTAAGGCTGAGAGGTAGCCTTTGACTACCAAAACCAAGAGAAGCATTTCCTCCTGAAGCTATACCAGGAACTACACTATTGTTAGAACAGAGTCATCAAGGGGAGTAATATCCTTTCCATGACACCTGTCACTGACCACTTTGCCTAAATGATTGACGCTGAAAAGCGTTTGAGCTGCCTAGACATCCTTTCCGCAACTCGTTGCAAAAAGCCTCTCTAAGAGAGGACATGCTGTCGAGTTTCTAGGCGTGAATTCTAAGCAAGGCTACGGCTTTGTGGAGCAAGTATGCAAGTGGCTGTTTCAGTAGAACGTGTCATGGAGGAAGTTCCCTCAGAAGCTCCGTCGGGAGCTGCAGAAGGTCCGGGAACCATTCTGCATGATGCCATAGTGGAGCTTATTGGAGTCGCTGATAAGTTCTTGCTTATCCTGACTTGTTTGGACTTTCTTAGCAGATAGAACGGGGGAAATACGTACTCAAGAATGCTGTCCCACCGTTGTTGGAATATATCTTGCCAGAGAGCCTGGGGGTCCAAGACTTGGGAACGGTAGAGCGGGAGCCTGAAGTTCAGGGCCGTTGTGAGCAGGTCCACAGTTGGGAACCCCACAAAGTTAAGACTTTGTTGGCTACTAGATGATTCAAAGACACTCAGAGCCCACTATCTTCGTTGCTCTGCTCTGATTGCCTGCAAGCACATTTCTGCTGACAGGAATGACGTAAGCGGATAGGGACACCAAGATGTCTTCTGTGCATCTGAGTATTTCTACTGCTAGGTGGTTCTCCAAGAGATCTAAATGCTGGTACCTTTCAGATTCGGACCAAAGGACGGAGATGGATTGGTGCGGTATATGGGCACCTCCCCACACCTTCTTTTGATGCATCTGAAAAGACCATCAGTTCCAGAGGGGGGGACGAGAAGATTGCCCTCTTTGCGGAGGTTTTTGTCGCGCCCCCCCCCATCTGAGGTCCGTCAGTTCTACTGACCTTGGTTGAATCCAGGTGTCCAGGGCATCACTTGCTCGATTCCAATTGGACTTGAGGCACCCTTGGACCTATGAGGAAAGTTTTTACTCCTTTGATATCGGAAAATGGGAAGGGCACTGGGCTACCTGATCAATCAACTCCCCCATAGGGTGGTAAAATATAACCCAGGATTGTGACTGTTGTTCCCCTCCCTAAGGGCTAGCAAGTTCCCTTGAGTAGAATAAGTGGCCCTGAATCTCAAGTGAAAGTCAATGCTCCTCAGTTCGTCCCGAGGGGTCGAGAGATTGCGTAGCAAGATAATATCTCGAGTTGATGTCAAGACATGCAACTGATTGCACACTTCTGCTATGAAGGGGGGAGGATCCTGCCCTCCCTCCAACTACCACCAATCTTGTGGGGGTTGGTAGAGTAAGAATGATACAAATCAGTAAAATGACAAATTCGAAGATAATTTGTATTTTTCCTAACCATACAAACCTTAGCTATTTACAAAGGGTTATTACTTTTAGCGTAGCTGAAATGGCGAGCCATTAGAATTTAACGAGGGTGTATTACCCCCGCGCTAGTTAGCGGGGGGGTAGGGGAGTGGTAGCTAGCTACCCCTCCTCCCCCTCACACACACGTGAATACTCACTTTCACTTAGAGGTAGGACTTGTCTTGGGGGACAGGGCTGGCGGGCAAATATGTGTAAATAGCTAAGGTTTGTATGGTTAGGAAAAATACAAATTATCTTCGAATTTGTCATTTGTTCCGTAACCGAAATACAAACCACGCTATTTACAAAGGGTGACTTATCCCTTAGGAAGGGTGGAAAGTCCCCAGCCATACTGGCTTTGGCTTTACCCGGGGACTCAGAATCCGAGTGAGTCGCACTCGAGAAAAGGAGTCCCTGCACCTCACAAGTTCCTTGCTCCGCAAGGAACCATGTGGCCTACGTAAGCTTGTGTGTGAAGGAAGAAGTGTGACCCGTCTTAGGCAGTTGACCTGGAGTTCCAGAAGGAACTCTGGGTTAGGACGTTCCCAATACCACCTCGTCAGGGTATGGGGGACGCGACAGTATTGACTCAATACTCGGAACACAAGGAAGCATGGTTTACCTGCAGAGGTTCGAGGTCAGCTATGCAGAGACCAGGATGCTGCTTCCCCGTAGAGGGGATGATGAAGAAAGAAGTAAGGGCCAGACATACTTCTTTCGTTCATGCAGACTAAAACCTGATAACAATGCCCTCAACCTTCTGCTACCTGTCCAAAAAGGAGCCTGAGGTTAGACCAGCTGTTGTGTAGCCACCACAGAGCGATAGAAAACGTATCGAGACTCCTGTGGGTCACGCCCTGCAGGAAGCGGGCTGCGAAGGTCATCAGACGCTTCCAGACTCCAGCTTGTAGCACCTGCGTCACAGAGTAGTATTACTCGAAGGCGAGGACGTTGCGATGTATCCAACATCGTGCTGTAGGGCGACGTGACGGGGGAGGGTCTGAAGACAGGTCGAGATGAATGTACTCGAGTCCGGGCTGAAGAGGTATACTGGTGACTCTCCCCCCATGTCCTCCTTGTGTTCCCAAATCGGCTGCAACTGAGGCCAAACTGCAGCTGTTCCCAGCGCTAACCTCTCGATTCCTTACTGGCAAGAAAGAGAAGGTCTTGGGACATCACACACAGAATGGAGACTCGAAATCTTGAATGAATCGGACCGAAGGGTCGGGACCCTCAGATTCTGAGTCTAGCCAACAACTCAGGAGCGAGCCTGAATGTTGCCTTCCCCTCTTCCTTAGAAAGGGGGGAGTAGTAAGAGACCAAGAAGATTGCTTACACACTGGCCGTGGCCAGAGTGAGCAGAAGACCCAAGGCGGAATACAATCCGAGGCCTGTCGTAAAAGGGTCTTGAGAAGATCTCTTAAAGGACTAAAGTCCGAGCCATGCTCCAAGTTGGAGGTCTTCCTCCGACTAGGGCAGGGACGATCGTAGCTTCGCATGAGCGAGGATAGATCCAGCGGGCAGGAAAAAGTTATTCCTTTAAGCCTGAAGGTCAGGGAAAGGCTGAGCGACAGGCTTCATTGCCGAGAGCGGAAAGGAGTTTCCTCCCGCCGAAAGGCAATAAGACCGTTATTGCTGGAGAAGAGGCCTCACGGGAAGAGGTATATCTCCCACGGCACCCACCACCTTAGACTCTTCACTTTGCCTGGGAGACCCCTGTGGATGACTATCGCAGATGACGCGACCTCCGTACCGCGACTGTAGCGGGTTGTCTCTTCTAGAGGAGGAAGCGTAGTGTCTCCAGGCATGAAGCCGAAGCGACGCCCCGGTTCGGGAGAGATGTCGCAGTGTGGTTGCTTGAGTAGTCTGCGCCGTGGGAGAAGCTCTCCCGGGAGTTCCGTCAGGGGAAGCAGAGGGTCCAGAAACCATTCTGCGCGTAGTCCCAGTGGAGCTCTCCCATTGAAAGGTTGACAGACAACCTGGTTTTGTTGAGACCCATTGTCCGCAGACAAAAAGGAGGGAAGACGCAGGCGTCGAATTTGTCCCACCATCACCGGAATGCATCTTGCCAGAGTCTCGGGGTCTGAGACTGGGGGGGAAGACTAGTGGAAGCTTGAGGTTCCAAGGTGTCGCGATCAGGTCCCCCAGACCAGCACTTGCTGGTTACCCAAGGTCAAAGACCCCTAGGTACACTCTCTCTATGAGGCTCTGCTTGGATAGTCTGAGAGAAACATTCCCCTGCCTGGAATGAGAGAGCCGATGGTGGAATTGAGAGAATCTCAATCATCCCGGTATCTCTACTGCAAGATGTGAAGGTGTGAAAATGCGTCCCCTGCTGGTTAGAATGAAGTCGACGCGCAACGGGGCGACTTGGCAGGAGCTGTAGGATCTGAAGAGGGGCCAGACTAAGGCCCTTAAGCCTGCCTGAATGATGGAGAGGTATCCTTCAGGTCTTGACCATAGGCCTGGACCGGAACATGCCCCCCCCCCCCCCCTCTCCTTTGACGAGTCCGAGAACCGCATCAAGAATGTGGGGAAAGGACGAGAATATCTACTACCATCAAGAGGCTCCATAGGTCAACACCCATTGCAGGTTTAATAGTTCCGCTGGTCCCATAGGGCCAGGGAGTCCGGTTAAACATTGCCTGAAGCCACCGGAACTTGGATCGCCCCACATGGAACTTATCCTGAGGCGACCGTTCGGACTATAGACGGGTCAATGAGGAAAGAAGAACTAGGAAACGTTCCAAGGTAGGGCTGAAAGCTCTGCTTGACTGAGAACAGGTACTGCGACTCTCCTCAGTCTTGCCACAGTCAACCGAAAGGAAGGCTCGGAGGATGTGGTAACAGAATCTGGCGTCCCCAGGTGGTCACCCATCCAAGTACCGACGTTGCTTAACCTCGCTGGACGGACGAGAAGCGGGGTTTCCAATGTGGTAAGGCGGTTCACTCAATATCATGGCCAGATACTCCAGATGTTGAGGCAGAGGAAGAGAAGGCTCCAAGCAAAATACCATGAGCCCACACTCATGGTCAGCATCCGGAAGCTTGTCCCGGCGCTGAAGAAGGTCGAAACCCGAGCCTACTGGAGTTGACCAGCCCTCCAAACAGCAGAGGAGGCGGAAGCCTGCACCTGAGCGGCCAAGAGGAAGGCAGGGAGAGTTCTCTGGGGAAACAAACCTGCTATGCCACGGTGGGATAGACACACTGCATCATAAGCAGGAATACTTGCAGTCTAGGCTGAATTCGACGAGCACCCTGGAAGATGGATGGAATGGAAACTGAAAGTACCCGTCCTTCCGATCCAGGGTTAAAGGAGTCCTGTCGCCTCGTTACCAGTCTGATCGATTCTGCTGGTCTACACTGGCCGAAGTTTGTTCGACAAACTTGATCAGGGCTGAGAGGTCGACTATGGACATCCCCTCTCAGATCCTTCCTTACAAGGAAGGATCGACTGAGGGGGCCGGGGGTGAAGCCGTCGATGATCCTAAGGAAGACCTTCGCCTAAGGTATGGATCATTCTGCCCAACCGGGCAACTCTGCTGACGCTATGGCATAGAGGTTCAGAGACACTGAATTCGCTGACAGAGACGGCAGGCGCGATATCCTTGGCTACTCACAGAGATTGTGCGGGAATGGGCATCGGGAAGCTGTCATTCGGATGAGTAACCTTAAGCATCCTCCCAGCGAAAAAACCTGCAATCCTAGAGTTCGTGAACTCCTTTTAGGACTATGCCCCCCCGGGGGAGTCTCCCGTGCCATCTGTTCCTGACAGGAGGAAACTGCAATTGGACACCTTGTCCCAGTTGTCGTAGCCGATAACTTAGGCCAACGTGGTTGAAAGAAAAGGGCTCTGGAGCCCTGCAGAGTCTGGAAGAAAGCGCCTTGGAGGAGTGAAACCGGAAGTCGATTTACTCCGCACAGCAGCTGTCTAAGTCTCTGTCCTTGGGCACAGACAACACTCTTCTCAAGGATGGAAGGGTGTCTGAGGTCGTCGACCTCCACAGATGAGACACCCGAAGGAAGCCTTCAGTTAGCGCGTCCAGATGGTACAACATCGAGCTTGTCCGCAAGTAGATACTTAACGACGAAAGGCCAAGGTGTCTGAGCTCGAGAGGAGGAAAGTACCCTTGATCTTCCTGTAGCTTCCTTGAACCAAACCTCGGGCCGTAACCGAGGAGGGAAAGAACCTGGTAAGCTCCCAGAGGAAGAGGTAAGCAGTCACCCCTTGTCCGATGGAGAAATCTTGAACGGAAAGCCCCCTCCGCCAAAAATCCTTCCAGGGCGGGAGAAGGAGAGAGTACTCGTGCAGGAGAGGGGACCCTCGAGACCGACCTCTTGGGAACCAACTTCGCCCTGGGGGAAGTCACCACGAAGTCCACTCCTCTCTTTCTCTTCAGCGTAGGAGAGACAGCCGCTGGTTTGTTACCCTGGCCGGCGAGTGCTGGTTTCATAGCCCTCATTAACGCCCGTGCCAGCGAACCAAACCATGTCTGCTGCTCCAAGGACACAGAGTCCGAAATCCTCGCTAAGGTGAAAGGGATCGGGTGATCCTTTGGAGTGGACCCGACGGTACCTGCCTGAAAAGAAGGTGGGGAAGAATGCTGTACTGACCTGTCTTCGTCCTGCACTACCAACCTGTGCTTGGATGGAGGTGATCCCGAGTGCCGTCTAGGAGCACGCGTCCCTGCTGCTACCACCGGCTGTGGAATTCGCCGCGAACTATGGTCGCGCAAAAGCGAACGGTCGCGCAAAGGCGAATGGTCGCGCGGGCGCGCAGGCGAGCGGTCGCGTAGGCAAACGGTCGCGCGAGCGAGCGGTCGCGCAGGCGAGTGGGCGTGAGGGTGGGCAGGTAAATGAACACGTGTCCGAGGCGACGAACGCAAGCGATGGCGTGACGGCGAGGGATCGTGCTGCCGCGTAGGTGAAGAAGATCGCTGGCGATAATGACCGCGTGATGGTAAGCGATGGCGAGCAGCATGTGTAGGTGAATGATCGCGTGATAGGGTGCGATGGTGATCAGCATCCGCAAGAGGGCGAGCGTTCAGGGTTGTGCGATGAGGAGCAGCATGCGTAAGCGGGCAATCGTGCAGGGTTGTGCGATGGCGAGCAGCATGCGCAGGTGAATGATCGCGTGAAAGGGTGCGATGGTGATCAGCATCCGCAGGAGGGCGATCGTTCAGGGCTGTGCGATGAGGAGCAGCATGCGTAAGCGGGCGATCGTGCAGGGTTGTGCGATGGCGAGCAGCATGCGCAGGTGAAAGATCGCGTGAAAGGGTGCGATGGTGATCAGCATCCGCAGGAGGGCGATCGTTCAGGGTTGTGCGATGAGGAGCAGCATGCGTAAGTGGGCGATCGTGCAGGGTTGTGCGATGGCGAGCAGCATGCGCAGGTGAATGATCGCGTGAAAGGGTGCGATGGTGATCAGCATCCGCAGGAGGGCGATCGTTCAGGGTTGTGCGATGAGGAGCAGCATGCGTAATGGCGATCAGCATCCGCAGTTGAGGGTCGCGCGATGGCGATCAGCATCCGCAGTTGAGGGTCGCGCGATGGCGATCAGCATCCGCAGTTGAGGGTCGCGCGATGGCGATCAGCATCCGCAGTTGAGGGTCGCGCGATGGCGATCAGCATCCGCAGTTGAGGGTCGCGCGATGGCGATCAGCATCCGCAGTTGAGGGTCGCGCGATGGCGATCAGCATCCGCAGTTGAGGGTCGCGCGATGGCGATCAGCATCCGCAGTTGAGGGTCGCGCGATGGCGATCAGCATCCGCAGTTGAGGGTCGCGCGATGGCGATCAGCATCCGCAGTTGAGGGTCGCGCGATGGCGATCAGCATCCGCAGTTGAGGGTCGCGCGATGGCGATCAGCATCCGCAGTTGAGGGTCGCGCGATGGCGATCAGCATCCGCAGTTGAGGGTCGCGCGATGGCGATCAGCATCCGCAGTTGAGGGTCGCGCGATGGCGATCAGCATCCGCAGTTGAGGGTCGCGCGATGGCGATCAGCATCCGCAGTTGAGGGTCGCGCGATGGCGATCAGCATCCGCAGTTGAGGGTCGCGCGATGGCGATCAGCATCCGCAGTTGAGGGTCGCGCGATGGCGATCAGCATCCGCAGTTGAGGGTCGCGCGATGGCGATCAGCATCCGCAGTTGAGGGTCGCGCGATGGCGATCAGCATCCGCAGTTGAGGGTCGCGCGATGGCGATCAGCATCCGCAGTTGAGGGTCGCGCGATGGCGATCAGCATCCGCAGTTGAGGGTCGCGCGATGGCGATCAGCATCCGCAGTTGAGGGTCGCGCGATGGCGATCAGCATCCGCAGTTGAGGGTCGCGCGATGGCGATCAGCATCCGCAGTTGAGGGTCGCGCGATGGCGATCAGCATCCGCAGTTGAGGGTCGCGCGATGGCGATCAGCATCCGCAGTTGAGGGTCGCGCGATGGCGATCAGCATCCGCAGTTGAGGGTCGCGCGATGGCGATCAGCATCCGCAGTTGAGGGTCGCGCGATGGCGATCAGCATCCGCAGTTGAGGGTCGCGCGATGGCGATCAGCATCCGCAGTTGAGGGTCGCGCGATGGCGATCAGCATCCGCAGTTGAGGGTCGCGCGATGGCGATCAGCATCCGCAGTTGAGGGTCGCGCGATGGCGATCAGCATCCGCAGTTGAGGGTCGCGCGATGGCGATCAGCATCCGCAGTTGAGGGTCGCGCGATGGCGATCAGCATCCGCAGTTGAGGGTCGCGCGATGGCGATCAGCATCCGCAGTTGAGGGTCGCGCGATGGCGATCAGCATCCGCAGTTGAGGGTCGCGCGATGGCGATCAGCATCCGCAGTTGAGGGTCGCGCGATGGCGATCAGCATCCGCAGTTGAGGGTCGCGCGATGGCGATCAGCATCCGCAGTTGAGGGTCGCGCGATGGCGATCAGCATCCGCAGTTGACGGTCGCGCGATGGCGATCAGCATGCGCAGGTGAGCTAGTAGCTGGCGAACCATGTTCCTTCAGAAGTGTTGGAGAACGTTGGCGTGCCAGCTGTAACACACGTGGGCGATCCGGAGATCGCTGGCGAGCTGATGATCGCTGACGAGCTGATGATCGCTGGCGAGCTGATGATCGCTGACGAGCTGATGATCGCTGACGAGCTGATGATCGCTGACGAGCAGAAGGCTACGCGTGGAAGCCTGCGCAAAGAAGAAGAGTCCTTGACCCCGACCTGAACCGAAGTTCTAGATCGCGAGGGCGAACGTGGGCGCACAGGGCACGTAACAGGAACCGCAGGGAAGATCATCTTGAAAGCGCTGACGAACAGGAGAGCGCTGATGAGCAGAAGGGCGCGCAGGGAAACCCTGACACGCAAGGGAAGAACCCCCGTGGTGGCAACCCTTTGCCCCGAAGGGATCGTTGTCCGCCGGGAGACTGATGTCCGTCGGAAGACCGCTGTCCGTCGGGCAGACCGTTGTCCGTCGGGAAGACCGTTGCCCGTCGGAAGACGAGATCAGACTTCTGTCCATCTGCACCAAGGCGGAAGATCGAGAAAAAAAGGAGTTGTAGGCTGCAAACGGAGATCCAAAAGGGCGCCTCAAGCACCCTTATAGGGAGATGAGAGGCCCTTACGACGAGGCGGACGGAGGGCCTTACGGCGAGGGAGGCCAACAGCAACAGCAACAGAAGAAACCTCCGAAGAGAAGTCTCTATGAGTGTACTCTCTCGCGAACGAAAGAGAAACACTTCGAGGAAGAGACTGGTCAGCCAGTGACCTAAAAGGAGCAATCCTCCGAAGAGGAGCTCCTGCAGTTGCCCAGCTCCTTGAGCGAAACTGCAGGTGCGACCGCTCAGCACCAAGAGCATAGTCGCACGAAAAAAAGGCAAGCGAAGAACCCCCCAAAAGGGGAAAAACTCAAGCCTGGACAGGAAAAACTTCCCTAGGAAGAAAAGTTATCCGCCCAAGGAGGCAAGCCTCCTGACTGTTCTAAAATGAACTGGAGAGCTGTCCGTCGACACGGGAGTACTACCAGTAGAAGGAGACACGCCCCTGACGAAAATACAAGGGGGGAGGCAGCAACAGCCGAATCCCCAGGACTCAACCAGACGGCTCACACCGTTGCTATATTACAGAAACGAACTAGATCGGTAACTGTAAAAAAAAAATAAAACAAATAATATTAGTACACATTCATTCCCCCGGGAAGGCTCCGAAGAGGAATCCCGAGGGAAAGGAACAAGAATTACACAACGGGCACGTGCCCTCACAACCACTTACACTCGCGGAAGGAGAGCTGTAACCAAAACAGAATTATAACAATTATAATTATGTAACTATGTAATTATGTAATTTAAAAATGAATGAACACTAAAGAAAGAACGAAAACCCCGAAAGAAATCGTTCTACAAGCTGAAAAACAAAAAAAAAAAACAACTACAATTAGATTCATAACTAATTGATACAAACGTACGACGTAGCAACCCCCCCCCCCCCACGCGGAAAGGAAGCTAGGCTACAAGGGCGTAGTAACACGTAGTAAAAGGGTGAACGACCTCAAGAGAGAGAGAGAGAGAGAAAGACATAAGTCAAACTCGATCGCCACCCATAAAATACGCCGTGGTGGCCTAACTGCCGAGGCCTCCACGTAGATATCGTACACTACACACACACATCTGAAAAGGAAACTTACTTATTTCTATACTCAAATATATATACAAACATGAAAACATGTTTACATATATATTGAGTAAAAGAAAAGTAAGCGATTAAGTAAAGACAAAACAGACAATGGCTGCCAAGCGAGGACCAAGACAGAGACGTCTGTCACAGTCCGAGCCAAAAGTTAAAGTGAGTATTCACGTGTGTGTGAGGGGGAGGAGGGGTAGCTACCTACCACTCCCCTACCCCCCCGCTAACTAGCACGGGGGTAATACACCCTCGTTAAATTCTAATGGCTCGCCATTTCAGCTACGCTAAAAGTAATAACCCTTTGTAAATAGCGTGGTTTGTATTTCGGTTACGGAACAAACAGGTATCCAGTACTGCTTTTCAGACAAGAGACCATTCGGTAACTACCAAACGCACCCAGCTACTACTAAGGGATAAGATCGAGACGTAATTTCAATCTGTCATCGTACGGGTAATATGACAAATTCGGAGATAATTTGTATTTTTCCTAACCATACAAACCTTAGCTATTTACATAGGTGTTTACTTTCGGCGTAGCTGAAATGACGACCCATTAGATTTTAACGAGGGTTAAACTACCCCCGCGCTAGTTAGCACAGGGGTAGGGGAGGGGTAGCTAGCTACCCTTCCCCCCACACATCGGTGAGTTGCCTCACTTCACTTAGAGGTAGGACTTGTCTTGGCGGGCAAATATGTGTAAATAGCTAAGGTTTGTATGGTTAGGAAAAATACAAATTATCTCTGAATTTGTCATTTGTTCCGTAACCGAAATACAAACCACGCTATTTACATAGGGTGACTTACCCTTAGGCAGGGTGGAAAGTCCCCAGCCTTACTGGCTTTGGCTTACCCGGGGACTCAGAATCCGAGTGAGCAGCACTCGAGAAAAAGAGTCCCTGCGCCTCGCAAGTTTCTTGCTACGCAAGAAACGTGCGGCCTACATAAGTTGTGTGTGGAGAAATGAAGTGTGACTCGTCCTAGGAAGTTGACCTGAAGTCCTTTAGATGAAATTCTAGGCTAGGACGTCCTCATACCACCTCGTCAGGGTATGGGGGACGCGACAGTATTATCCTTAATACTAGGAACACAAGGAAGCATGGTTTACCTGCAGAGGTTTGAGGTCAGCTATGCAGAGACCCAGGATGCTGCATTCCCCAAGAGAGGGGAGGATGAAGAAAGATGTAAGGGCCAGACATACTCTTTCATTCACGCAGACTAAAACCGGGTAACAGTGCCCTCAACCTTCTGCTACTTGTCCATTAAGGAGCCTGAGGTTATACCAGCTGTTGTGCAGCCACCACAGGGCCGATAGAAAAAGTATCGAGGCTCCTGTGGGTCACGTTCTGCAGGTAGTGGGCTGTGAAGGTCGTTTGACGCTTCCAGACCCCAGCTTGTAGCACCTGCGTCACAGAGAAGTTTCTCTTGAAGGCCAGGGACATGGCGATGCCCCTGACATCATGTGCCCTAGGGCGACGTGACGGAGGAGGGTCTGGATTCAAGGCATGATGAATGGTCCGCCGAATCCAGGCCGAGATGGTATTCTTGATGACCCTCCTCTTCGTCCTTCCCGTGCTCACAAACAGAGCTTGCACGCGGGGACGGACTGCAGCTGTTCTCTTCAGATAACGTCTCAGACTTCTTACTGGGCAGAGTAGCAGATGATCTGGGTCATCTGTTACGGAACGGAGACTCATAACCCTGAAGGAGTGGGTTCGGCACTCCAGGGTTCTGAGTCTTGCCAAAAAATTCAGGGACGAACCTGAACGTTACCTCCCCCCATCCCCTTGAATGGGCGACGTCGTTTGAGAGACCACGAAGTTCACTGACTCGCTTGGCCGAAGCCAGGGCGAGCAGGAATACCGTCTTTCAAGTCAGGTGTTGGTCAGATTCCTGGCGTAATAGTTCGAACGGAGGTCTCTTCAGAGCCCTGAGACCCGAACCACGTTCCATGGAGGAGGTCTCACTTCCGACTGAGGGCAGGTAAGCTCGTAGCTTCGTATGAGTAAGGAAAGTTCCAGCGAGGAGGAAATGTCTATTCCTTTCAGCCTGAAGGCTAGGCTTAAGGCTGAGCGATAGCCTTTCACTGCCAAGACCGAAAGGCGCATTTCCTCCCGCAAATACACGAGAAACTCCGCTATTGCTGATATAGTGGCATCGACCACAGAAGACTCTCCACTTCGCCTGGTAGACCCCTGCGGATGACTTTCGCAGGTGTCGAGACATCCTTTCCGCAACTTCTTGCGAAAAGCCTCTCTCAGTGAGGAGACGCTGGATAGTCTCCAGGCGTGAAGCCGAAGCGATGCTACGGCTTTGCGGAAGATGTTGCAATGTGGTTGTCCGAGTAGCTCGTGTCGTGGGGGAAGCTCTCTCGGGAGTTCCGTCAGGAGCTGCAGAAGGCCCGGGAACCACTCTGCATGATGCCATGGCGGAGCTATTAAGGTCACCAACAGGTTGACCGATAGTCTGGTCTTGTTGAGCACCCTTCTCATCAGACAGAACGGTGGAGAGGCGTAGACGTCGATGTTGTACCACCGTTGTTGGAAGGCATCTTGCCAGAGTGCCTTGGGGTCCGGGACTGGGGAGCAGTACAGCGGCAGCTTGAAATTCAAGGCTGTCGCGAACAGGTCCACTGTCGGGGAACCCCACAAAGTCAGGACTTTGTTGGCTACTTGAGGATCCAAAGACCACTCGGTACTCACTATCTGCGAAGCTCTGCTCAGACTGTCAGCGAGCACATTCCTTTTGCCAGGAATGAAGCAAGCTGATAGACGTATCGAGTGGACTTCGGTCCATCTCAGTATCTCTACTGCAAGATGGGATAGCTGTCGTGAAAAGGTACCTCCCTGCTTGTTGATATAAGCCACTACTGTGGTGTTGTCGCTCATCACCACTACGGAATGGCCCGCCAGGGTCTGTTGGAACTGTTGAAGGGCCAGAAATACAGCCTTCATCTCTAGCAGGTTGATGTGAAGGTTCTTTTCTGATTCTGACCATAGGCCTGAGGCCCTCTGGTTCAGAACGTGGGCCCCCCACCCTTCTTCTGATGAGTCTGAAAACAGCATCAAATCCGGGGGAAGGATGAGAAGATCCACTCCCTTTAGAAGGGTGTCGTCGGTCAGCCACCATCGCAGGTCCGTCCGTTCCGCAGGTCCTATCAGACCAGAGAGTCCAGGGAATCGATGCCTTGATCCCACCAGAACTTGAGCCGCCATTGCAGGGATCTCCTCCTGAGGCAGCCGTTCGGAACTAGACGGGCCAGGGAGGCTAGGTGACCTAAGAGACATAACCAAGATTGGGTTGGAAGGTCTTCTCGACTGAGGAAAGGCTTTGCAACCCTCCTCAGCCTTGCTATCCTGTTGTCTGATGGAAAGGTTTTGTGGAGATTGGTGTCTAATATCATGCCTAGATATACCAGTCGTGTTGGGAGCAGAGAGGACTTCTCGAGATTTACCATGATCCCTAGATCTTGGCAAATTCCCATAAGCCTGTCTCAGTGTCGAAGAAGGGTCGACTCCGAGTCTGCTAGGATCAGCCAGTTGTCCAGATAACGGAGGAGACGGATGCCGTTCCTGTGCGCCCACGAAGATATCAGTGTGAACACTCTGGTGAACACCTGGGGTGCTGTGGAGAGACCGAAACACAGCACCTTGAACTGGTAGATCTTGCTGTCTAGGCTGAATCTTAGGTACTTCCTGGAAGACGGATGGATTGGGATCTGGAAGTACGCGTCCTTCAGATCCAGTGTGCACATGAAGTCTTGCGGTCTCACTGCAAGTCTGACCGTGTCTACTGTCTCCATGCTGAACGAAGTTTGCTTGACAAACTTGTTCAGGGCTGAGAGGTCGATGACAGGTCTCCAGCCTCCAGACGCCTTCTTTACAAGAAATTCGAGTGAAGAAGCCTGGGGAGCCGTCTACGACCTCCTGGAGAGCATCCTTCTTGAGCATGGTCTCGACTTCTGCCCGAAGGTCTAGCCCCTTTGCCGATCCCATAGCATAGGAGCTCAACGACACTGGATTCGCTGTCAGGGGAGGTTGAGATGTTATGAACGGGACGCGATATCCTTGTTCGATCACAGAGACCATCCAGGAATCGGCTCCGTGTTGCTGCCACCTGAGCACGCAACTTTGCAGGCATCCCCCTACAGGTGGACACGCAGGGGGATTGCCAATCCTAGCGTTTGCGGCCTCAGCCGCTCCTTCTAGGATTTCTGCCCTTCTTGTCTTTGACAGGAAAGGGCTGCTGTTTAGACACCTTGGTCTTCGCTGCCGGAGCCTGCTTCGGGGTCCTGCGAGGCTACTGTTGCTGTTGAGGAGCTGGAGGTTTGTAGGGCCGAGATGTAAGGGCCTTCTGGAGGAGCAAATCATGACTCGTCTTCCTCCACCTCTCAGCTGTCCGTTCTATATCCTTGGGCTCAAACAGGTTTCCTCCAAGGATGGAGGAATGTCTGAGCTTGCTGACATCCATAGCGGGGACCTTCGGGTGGAACCTCTCAGTCACCGCATCACAACGCTTTAGAATCGAGTTAGCCCACAGGTTAGTGACCTGGTGAGCCAAAAACTCGATGGACCGCGTGCCCGAGAGGAGGAAGGTCTCCAGGGCCTTCCTATTGCTCTCCTTGGACAAGTCCTCAGAGCGCAATAGGATGCCCAGAGACTCTAGCCAGACATCCAGCCACGAAGTGGCCTGCATGGCACACTTAGCGACTTTCTCTTGGCTTAGGATCTCAGACGCTGAGAATGTCACCTGCCGGGCATTGAGTTTCTCTAGAGAGAGACCTCTGGTGAGCTCTTCCACTGAGTGGTGGAGGGGAAGAGCTAAACAAGACTCCTCCATGATCTCGAAGTACCTCCTCTGCTGAACGCGAGGAGGTGGAAGGAGCTTGTTCCCGGCAGAAGAACGGCTGGAGGAGGCGAGCTCGGAAAGCTGGCCCTCGACCTTGTCCCTGGCACTCTTCACCCCCTGGGACCATGGCAGGGCTGCACTGGCCTTGGGGGGCTTCTGAATGCCATAAACTTGGTCCAGGACCGTATCCTTGCCTTCGCAGGGTGCAGTCTCGGGGTCCTTAAAACTTTTGAGTTGCCTCATTAGATTAAGGACCTGCCAGAAGGTGTGCTCTGACTCACGCTGCTCTCCTCCTTGTGGACTGGCAGCTAAGTCTCTTGTCCCCAATGGCTCTTCTTGGGGGGACACGCGGACGTTCTCCAGGGGTACGGTTGGCTCTGAACGAAACCTCGAGGATGACTTGGGTATCGTCTTTGAGTCCTTGGGCTCCCTCCTGGGAGGGATACAGGACTACAGCAAAGAGGTCTGGAAGGACCCTACTATGCGAGACGTTTCTCTTCCTTGAGGTGGGGTTCCTCCCATTGGTGCCGTGGGAGAGTGCCTCACCTCGCTGGATTCTCCCGAGGACGGGAAAGGTTCGTCCGCAGGAGAAGGAGAAAACGCCTGCAAAGGGGAAGGGCCCTTCCCGACGGACCTCTTGGGAGCCAGCTTAACCCTGGGAAAAGTTACCGCGAAATCCACTCCTCTCCTTCTCTTCAGCAGGGGCGAGGGAGCCTTTGGTTTTAGTCCCAGATCAGCTTCATAGCCTGCATGACCGCTTTCATCAGGGAACCAAACCAAGGCTGGCGGCTGACTGACGCAGTGTCAGCGATTCCCGCTGGAGGGAAGGGGATCGGCTGATCCTTAGGAGTGGATACTACAGGGCCTGCCTGAAAAGAAGAAAGGGAAGAAGAATGTTGCCTGGACCTTTCCGATGAATCTTCCTGCTCCTGGAAGCGTGCTCGGCGCTTACGAGATGGCGATCGCGAGGACGATCTGGAAGCACGCGGCCCCGGCAACTCGCAAGGTTGGGCGCGCTGCGAAACCCGGCGGGAGTCACGTTGGGGGTCGCGCTGGCAAAATCGCTGGGTCGCACGGGTAAGTGGGCGCGTGGGCGCGCTGGCGAGGGGGCGCGCAGGCAAAGGTGTGCGTGAATGCTCAGGTGAGGGTGTGCGTGAGTGCCTGGGTGATCGCTGGCGATCAGAAGAGCAATGGCACATAGGCGATCGGTGGAGCAAAGGCGAGCGTAAGCGCGTTGGCGAGCGATGACGCGTTGGCGAGCGATGGCGCGTTGGCGAGCGATGGGGCGTTAGCGAGCGATGGCGCGTTGGCGAGCGATGGCGCGTTGGCGAGCAATGGCGCGTTGGCGAGCGATGGCGCGTTGGCGAGCGAAAGCGAGTTGGCGAGCGATGGCGCATTGGCGAGCGATGGTGCGTTGGCGAGCGATGGTGCGTTGGCGAACGATGGTGCGTTGGCGAACGATGACGCGTGGAGCGAGAAGGCGACCGACTGCGCACAGGCGAGTTAGCGCGTGGGCGAGTCGGTGACATGTGGCGATCAGACGCGTGGGCGCGTTGGCGAGAGTTCGCGCACAGGCGAGTGATCGCGCGGGCGCGTAGGAGATCGCTGACGCTTAGGATGGCGGGTAGTGGTGCGGAGAGAAGTTGCCAACTGGGGCGCAGGGCCAGGGGGCGCTGATGTGCTCGAAGGCGGAGGCTCGTGGGCTGGCTCAGGAGTCAACTCGTGGGCGCGCGGGCGCGCATGCACTTTACAAGTGCGCACGGAGAAAACGCACGGTGGTGCGTATGCGGCGGTCGACGCGCAGGGGAATGCTGGCGAGGCAAAGGATCAATGTCCTAGCCTGCGCCCAGATCCAAAGGTCGTGGGCGCGTGGGCGAACGTTGGCGCGCATCAGGAACTGGGCGCGCAGTAGTGCGCTGACGAGCAGGAGGTTGACGGCGCTCAGGAGACTGTTGACGCGCAGGGCGCACAGCAGAAACAGAAGAGCGCTTACGTGCAGGCGAGCGCTGGCGAACAGGTGAACGCTGGCGAGCAGGAGAGCGCTGGAGATCAGGAGAGCGCTGACGAGCAGGAGAGCGCTGGCGATCAGGAGAGCGCTGGCGAGAAGAGTCTGAAGACTCAATCGCAGGAGAGCGCTGGTGAGAAGGTGAACGCTGGCGAGCAGGAAAGCGCTGGCGATCAGGAGAGCGCTAGCGAGCAGGAGAGCCCTGGCGATCAGGAGAGCGCTGGCGAGGAGAGTCAGGTGACTCTTCAGCAGGAGAGCGCTGGCGCGCAGGAGAGCGCTGGCGATCAGGAGAGCCCTGACGAGCAGGAGAGCGCTGACGAGCAGGAGGGCGCTGGCGATCAGAAGAGCGGTGGCGCTTGCGCGCTACTGAAGGGCGCACAGGTTAAACCTGGCGCGGAAGGGACTTACCCACAACGTGGGATAAGCCCTTCTGCCCCGAAGGGACCGGTGCTTGAGTTAACAAGGAAGGTCTGGCAGGCACAGGAAATCGCGAACGATCTGCGGAAAGGTCCAGAGATGTTACTGCAACGGATTACTCCCGACGAGAAGAGTCCTTTGCAGGGGACGACGAAGATGAAGACCCGAAGAGAAGGCGCCTCTTAACTCCCTTGTAAGGAGAAGGAAGGCCTCGGCGGCGAAGAGGAGGGCGAGTCTTACGGCGAAGACGACCTCGAAGCAGGGTATCACCGTCGTCGGTCCTCTGAAGAGGAGTCTCTGCTAGTGGACTCCCCCGAGAGGGAGGAACACCCGCAGGAGAGACCGTTGGACCCTGCTTTCCCCTCGAAGGATGTTCGGAGGGGGAACCTGAGCCTTCAGCAACATCCGCAACAGTAGCAGCTGGGGTTTGACCCGACCCGTCGGACACCTCTGCCACAACAACGTCGACAATAGCCAGAGGGTCTACCTCTTTTATTACTGGCGACTGTTGGACAGCTGCCCCCAACTGGATCAGATCAAACAGGGCTTCCTTGGAGGGCGAGCCCTTAAGCCCCAAGGAAGCCCAAAGCTGGAAAAGATCATTGTTAGATACAGTCTGGTCATAATCAACAAAATCAATAATGTCCTCCCCCGGAGTAGGAGGGGGAGCTGCCTCGCTATGGGAGGCAACGCCCCTCCCGAACCCCGGGATTGGGAAACAAAAGAAGGACCTACGCTACCACTCGGCGGCCTCTCACGAGAGACCGTATGAGTGGGAGCTTCGGAGGAGGTTCGGACAACGGAAGAAGTGTCCTTGGAGCCTTCCTTCCCCAAGGCAGTCCTTGAGGGATAACGGTCTCGCTTAGAACTCTTCTTACGCCACCGGGCAAACCTCTCCCACTGGGAGGTAGGCCACTCCCTACATTCCATACAAACATTACCACTTTCACACCGTTGACCTCGACACTGCGGGCAAAGGGTGTGAGGGTCTGTATCGACCGCCGACATGAATGTTCCACAGGGGCGGTCGGGAAGTCCAGGGCATTTCCGCATAATGGGAAGAAAAGGTAGAGGCCGACTTCAAACACACAACTGAAAGAAAAAGAAAAACAGATTAAGGCTGTCAAATATGCGAGGACGAGACAGACACGTCTGTACATCGTCCGAGCCAATATTGAAGCGAGGCAGCTCACCGGTGTGTGGGGGGGCGGGAGGGGTAGCTAGCTACCCCTCCCCTACCCCCGTGCTAACTAGCGCGGGGGTAGTTTAACCCTCGTTAAAATCTAATGGCTCGTCATTTCAGCTACGCCGAAAGTAAACCCCTATGTAAATAACGTGGTTTGTATTTCGGTTACGGAACAAATGTGCATAAGTCTATCTATAGACCATTAATACAGCCCAATATGAGCATAAGTCTATCTACAGACCAGTAACGCAGACCGGGGAGCAGGACGGACATAAGGGCGTAGCTCAAATTATAATCGTGTCCGGAACTCGGTTGGAGAACGTTGAAAACATTTGTAACCGAGATTTCCTCCTTCTATAAGAGACTAAATCGTTTGTACTGTACAGTATTTCTTCGTCTACGATTGGGAGGAGTAGTCGTTCTCATCATCAGATTTGGTCCGAGGACATTTGAAAGGTCTAGTTGAGGGGTTACGCGCCAATGAACTGCAGGTACGCCTACTTCTACCTCTAAATGAAATCGCGGTTTGTGATGGTGATATACATGAATGGGAGTGTCTAGCTCTCGTTTCAGAATGGTGTGAACGCCGCGAGTGCCTATCTCGCGAACGTGAGCATCGTCCTCACGAACAAGAACATCGTTCTCGTAAACTATACCCTCGCGAGCACGAATGCCGCCCTCGCGAACGTGAGCGTCATTCTCGCGAGCGCGAGTACCGTCCTCATGATCTAGATTGTGAAGATCTAGAACGTAAGTGTCTGGACCTAGGTCTAGACTTTGGTTACGATCGTGGAGAAAGTGATTACGAGACTCGTCCTCGTGAAGAGGAATGCCGCCAAGGACAGCGTTGAGACCAAAGGTCTAGTGAGCACAAAGCTCTAGAGCGTGATCGTCTTCTAGGCAAAGAGCGCTCGGATCATGATGACCTATGATCATTATGAGCTTCCAATCATCGCGAACGGTGATCAGGGGAAGAAGGTCCAGAGGGAGAGGCAATGGCAATGTTCGTCCCCTAGCGCTGCTGGTGGAAGGCGCTCTGATCCTCGGGAGACCGTCACCTGTAACTTGAGGGTTCCTGTGGGAAGAAACAAAGGGTTAAGGGACGACGAGGTTCCAGGATGGAGAGAGGGTTCGTCGTCAGCAGGGGGTCGTTGGAGAGGCAAACGATAACCTCGTCCACTCATGGAAGGGCCAGGGTAAGCAACAGATGGACCTCGCACAGATCCAGAGTGTGAGATGTCGATAGCTCCGGAGAAGGATCCCTCCTGGCACCACGCTGAAGAAAGCACAGCAGCTCCTCCTTCGAAGGGGGTCTTGAAATCCTTGAGGACGACCACACCTGCAGCAGAACTGAAAGGGAGAATGGCTCACCAGTGGCTGGAGGAGAAGTTGCTCCTTTAGGGGAAGCAACAAACCCCCCAGTACCCCGGGGTTGCCAAGGAGTTAAGAGATCTGCACTCCTACTCGAACGTCCCTTGTGAGTGCACACGAGGAGCTTTTGAGAGAGATTTGGGGGTGCGAGAAGAAGAATGCGCACCGCTCACCCCTGAGGGAGAACTATCACTTTTAGACTTCTTCCTAAGCCACCCAAACTTCTCCCACTGGGAGGCAGACCACTCACTACACTCTACGCAGGGCAAAGCCTGCTCACATCGATGCCCTCGGCACGTAGGACACAGAAAGTACGGGTCGGTCTCTATCGACGACATGAAGGTCCCGCACACGGCACCCTCTCGGCCTGGACACGTTAACACACTAAAGGCAATCACCGATGAAGACACGTACACCTGCAAAGAGAAAGCAAAAATTAAAAAGTCCAATGACAGTCAGGAGGAGAACGGACACGTGCGATCTCTACTGAGTCAAAAGAAAATGAGGCGTCTCTCACCGCTGCGGGAGTACTGTATACAGTATACAAAAGTGGCTGGGTACCCCCCAGCCTACCAGCTTAAGCGGTTAGGCAGGGTCGTCACCTCGCAATTAAAGTCTAATGGATACCTCCAGATGCCGTTGAAAGGATATCTACGTAAATAACGGAAAGTTTGTTAGTATTGGAACAAATGTGGTTTTTCAGTTATAACTTTTATTATTCTAAAACATGAACAATTCTAATAATATGGGTTTCCCACAATTATTGTAATCAATACAGTTCAAAGTACCTAGAAATATACCAAGAACATTTATCTTCTTTATTAGGAATATTGAGCTATAATAATGTTACTATCATTTCCTAGATGTAAAATTTTTTTCTTTTATCAGCAAATGGTACTACGGTCAATTTTCATGATTTACAAGACCTAATTAAATCAAAATTTTTACTGGATTGGGGGATATATGTATGACAGTGACCAACTGTCTGTATGATGACTGCCAGTTAAGTAGTTAAGTAGGTAAGGACACAGCTTATAGGTTAGGTTAGGTGGGAAAGTTTGGGTTGGATGGTGTTCTTGTGTAAAGGTTTTGCAGAAAAACGGATCAGTTTTTATAGTACAGCGGCAAAGTCTCACAAACGACTAGTACAAGGGAAGAATATTCCTGTTTTCTATGTATGTGGGAGGAACTGGCCGTTGATATACAAAGGCTTCCTGGATTGGATTAACTCCATTATGTAACATAAATTATACCATGTAGAATATGTTTGTTTCACAAAGGAATAGACTCATTTTATTTCATAGTTTTAGGGTAATTATCATATAATTTTACACAAGCCCTGGGAGAACTATTAGCTTTAGGTAACCAGCTTTTATCATGACCTTCCATGAAGTTGGCCTGTAGTCAGCAAATTGAATTAGGTTATCTCCTTAGCCTGCCGGGACAAGGTGTCTACTTTCTTTAACTCAATGACCTCTACGGTAAGGGAGTCATGAACCCTGTAGAGGGATCACTCCTGCAGAGAACATTCAACGGAAGTGATTATACTTATATGTCAATTCAGGCTACGGTTTTGAACCTACCTATTAAAACTAACATTTAGTGGGCAATGGAAGTGTCAAAAAATAACCAAACTACCGTAAGCCTACTGACGTGTAAGCTTCGCTATTTTTACCTAATTTACGCAGTTTCTTAAACAACAACCACAGAAACTCTGATAGAATATTTTTTAACGTAACAATCCGAGATACATACAGCAGCAATAATGTCAAAACGGCCTTCAAACAGGACTTCGAAATATTCAAACCACTGAAATTCCTGCACTCAATCTGACAAATACACTTGATGAGGTTCAATGTAAACACGTCGACTGCTTGTGACGTCACAGCTTTACATTTACCTTATAGCACATTCTATTCAACACAATTCCAACACTGTCGACATTGTTTGGAATGGTTTCCTACATACAATTAATTCATATTAAGTAATAGTTGATTTAAATACAGCACTTTGGTTATCAAATTTATATTTTAAAGCTTATTTATGTATGAATATTTTTTAAATAATAAAAAACTATATAAATATTATATGAATTCTATATTTTAGATTAAAATATTATTATCTTTTGTGCTGAATCCAACTTTTGTTTTCTTTAAATGCAAGAGGATAAACCAAACTAATTTACTAGATATTATGGGTAAAAATACTTATGAACGATAGGGAAACTTCAATTCAAAGTGAAAAAATTGATGATTTAAGCTGTCGGGCTCTTGCTACTAAATAGATTCCAACAATATCAAAGTATATAGTTAAAAGATTTGTTTGAAAATGGGCGTTTTTACTCTCAAATAGATAATAAAGAGGTTCTAATCAGTTTTGTCAATGACAATAAGCACTGATTAAAGTAACGTAGAATCGTTGTAGTCCCAGGTAATGACATTTACATGTCTTTGTAAATTATACCTATCTTATCTTATATCAGTTTTAATTCAAGCCGTTACATTATAGAGGACTAAAGAGGGTATATTTGAGATCAGTTGTAAAAGGAACAATTGTGTATGCCCAAGGCTGATATTGTTACATATTCTATATACTTCGCTGATATAAAAAGTTAATATAGTGTAACTTATTTTAGGTATAAAAGCAACAAAATGAGCAGATCTTAATTACTAAAAGTTGTTCGAATCTAAAATAAAAGTAAGCCCTGTAGGCTACACATGAGCAAGTCGAGCATTAGTCATTTAATAATTAGGTTTAATAAGCTGTTGTGTGATTCGAGTAATTTAGAATTTTTTTTTTTTTAATTCAACTTGGAAAACACTGTCGCAGTGACGAGAGAGTTAGATCGTTTAGTAAATTAGTAAAGGGTTCACCTGTAGGAGTTGTCAGGTAGCTGTTGTTCAGGTAGAGGGTAGGGTGTTAGGCCAAGGGGTATGAGGTTGTGAGGTCGTGGGGCGGGAAATTCCTGCTATTTTCCTCGTTGGTTGGTGAGTTGCAACTCGAAGGACATCCACTACCCCGGCAAAGATAGCTTCTAGGGTGAGTTTAACCACATAAGTAAATAAGAGCTTGGTCCATTTATTCAAATGTCTTTATTATTGAACAATGACCACGGTCAATCTGAAATGAACATAAAACATATTAAGAATAAATGATGAACAATGTATATAACTCAAATGAACATAAAACATATTAAGAATAAATGATGAACAATGTATATAACTCAATGTTTATAACCCTCTAATTAGCAGTCATCATTACACAAATGAGCCTCAAACGAACGAAAACTTGTGTATAAACAAATATTTATAATACACGCGCCGCTTTTCACTGTCCTTCGCCACCTCCAGAAGCAAATTGGGTAAGGACTATACAGAATACTGTAGTCTCTCTTTTTTATAACTGGTAATCTTTTTATATTGTGGGTGATTAGCGTACAAACAGGGATAATAGACTGAATTTTAGTAATTTGAAAGATAGAAAATTTTGGTTTAATGAAGATTAGGTATATCAGTAAACTAATTTCAGTAAGATCATCCGGCAGGCATGAGGAGTAGAAGCCGAAGACATCCTGACTATCGCCTTAAACCCAATCCGTCAACCTGCTGCCAGTGATTCCAACAAGATGTGGGGGGGGGGGGGGGAATTCCTCCACACCCAAAGTTCTCGTTACTCCGCCAGTTACTCATTCGCTTATATAACCGTTAGCAAACATGGATTGCTAAGATATACCGCCTAGCAAAGCTTGCTTACCAGAATGCATGAAATATCACATAAGGTTGGGTTCAGGATAAATAGAAGAAAGACAGATGATGAGAACGGACTCAGCAATGGAAAAGGAAATATCATTAGAAGTAGAAAGTATTAATGAGATGGAATCTTTTAAATATTTAGGAGCCATTATATGTAAGTTCAAACTTGCAGCAAATGTTTTTATGTTGAACAGGCTGACATAAGTTTTTTTTTTATTGTTTACATATGGAATATCTGTTTAAAGTTTTTAAATATCTTATTTTAATTGTTCATTACTTCTTATATCGTTTATCTATTTCCTTTACTCATTGGGCTATTTTTCTTTGTTAGAGCCCTTGGGCTTACAGCATATCTTGCTTTTCTAACTAGGGTTGTAGCTGCTTTAGCTGGTAATAATAATAATAATTATAATAGTAATACAGGATCTTTAGAATTTGAGTTTAATGAAAGAGTTAAAAAAACAAATTAGACAATGGCTAGGTTAACTAGAATTTGGGAAATCAAATCGCCTGAAATTTCATCTAAAAAATCAGGCTATATATCAGTTTAGGGAGATTGGTGTTACTACGTGGACATGAGTCGTGGTATAACAATGAAACAATATCCAACAGATTTTGTAGATTTGAGAACAAAGCTCTCAGAAGAATATTGGTACTTTAATGGCAGAACAGGATTAGAAATGAAACTATAAGAGAGATTACTTGAGTGACATATGTGGATGAGATCCTGGTGAGGGGTAGCTGGAGATGGCTTGGGCATGCTCTTCGCACTCCCCAAGAGAGATTAGTTCACCAAATTTTCATCAGGGCTCCACAAGGCACCAGAAGAGTTGATAGACCCAGGCCTACATGACTGAGGACTATGAAACATGAAGTAGGAGAGGATGAATAGAGAAGTATTGATTTAAAAGCTCAAGATGGAGATGACTGGCAAGATCTAACCGAGGCCCTTTGCGTCAATAGGCATGGGAGATGATGATTATATCAATAAACAACTGGCACACAAGAAAAAAAAAAAACTTGGAACAATTTAGTATGAAAATATATAATGAGAAGAAATATGGTTTATCAACAAGATGGAAATCAAAATATTTAGGAGTAAAAAAAAAAAAGTGCAGTTATAACAAAAATTAGATAAGATTTCCAACCTCAAAGTATACAGAGAAAGCCGTGTCAATATTCATACATATAATGGGTAGTTTACTGATGTTATAACAAATCCTTTAATAATAATATGCATAAATACATACAAATTTGGCGTTGCACATAGAGCAGGTAATACTTTATACAAATCCATCTGCAGTTAAAGTGAAAATAAGACTAATAAGCTACACGAGGAAACCATGTTTATGCCACATCAATTATATGACTTTACTCAGATCTTTAATTCAACACACACACACACACACACACACACACACACACATATATATATATATATATATATATATATATATATATATATATATATATATATGAATATATATAAAATGGTCCCGGGTCTGGGCACCAAAATATATATGTTACAGCTGGCAAATTACTTAACCTCCCGAGTTCCAAACTCATCCGTTTGTTTTTACATAAATCTCTTACACTTGAATAATACCCTAACTCTGAGAAATCATGCAACTCCCAGATGGCAATACATAAAAACACTCAATATTGATTACTTGAACTATTCAAAACAACCTCTTACTTCGATTCTCAGTCAGGGATACGAGAGAGCTCTGTAAGAAATACTGGTGATCGAAATAATACACACTTTACAAAAATAAGTGTATTTTATAAAATAAAAACAACTTTAATACCCAAAAACTATCACCAAAATGAATCACTTGAAATATTAAATCTGAACAGAACCTTAGACTAAGACAAGGAAATATTACACTCTGAAAATTATGTAATCACTTGTTTCACTGGAAATTAAATTTTACTCAAATATTTATTCTTGATAATTAATGAAAATAGTTAACACCTTGACACTCTAAAGAGTGAATACTAAAGGAAATTTACATAAAGTAATTAATACACTTACGTGTTTTGACTCACAAGGTAATCGAACAGATATATAGAATAAATACACTTCTCTGTTTTAACCTAAACACACAGGGCATGTTACAAAAAATTATATTACACACATTATTTACATTAATACATTACACTTGAAATATTATCCCATTGCTTTACTAACGTTTGAACACTACACATGATATATGTTGGGTAAAAAATTATTCAGTTTGGAGAGGGCACACACTCGAGGCACTTGCGAGAGAGAGGCGAACTTGGCTCTTACAAAGGATTAGGCTGGATCTCTTCTGTCCCTATGCATTTTCTAGGGGCACATATATATTGACTTAATTATTCTAGATCCTTCTAAAATAGATTCTTCTAGTGGCGTGGGGGGCAAGGCTTAGTGGCATAAGGGTGCCAACAAGACAAAAAAACAGGCGAATGAACCTTGCTTGCAAGATAACCCTCTCTCAGCTAACTCTCCCCACCTCCCTCCTCGGAACGATAAAAAAAAAAAAAGAGATAAAACTAACTCTGGGGTTTTCAAGAATATTCCAAACGTGGAAATATAAGAATTGCATAATCTCTTGCAAAACATGACGCAATACCTCATAAAAAGATGAAAATTACATTAGACCTCATTCAAACCTCGTATGGTTCGTACAGCATACTGACACGAGATTACATAAGACTTTAACAAATATGAGTCATTATACTAATTCACAAAACAAGGGAGACTCAAAAGTTTACTCTCAATAATATATGAAAAAAAAATATTTACAAAGATCATATCAGGCCGAATAGAAAGACAGCTAAACTTTAATCAACCAAGAGAGCATGCAGGATTTAAAGTGGGTATTCAAAAACTAACCATATAAACGTAATTAACCAGTTAATGGGAAAAATTTAAAAGAATATGACAAACCACTATGTGTAGCATTTATAGACTATGAGAAAGCTTTTGATTCCGTCAAAACTTTAACAGTATTGAAAGCCTTTGAGTGATTACTTAAAAGTGTCACTATTTGTAAATTACATGTTTTATGGACACTTTTGAGTAAATTAATCCATTTTAAATCAAGTTTATTTTGAATATATAGTATATCAAATGTTCGCTGGCATCACAAACTTCTGTTTATATATACTGGCATCACGAATTCTGTTTGGTTGACTATGTTGACATGTCAGTTCCAAGTCGTTTAGTGAGGAAACCGTGCTATTTTCTTTTTTATACCCCTTCCCCCTTCCTCAACATATCTTGCTAATTATTGCTTTCCCAGAATTTAAATAACCACCTAATTATGAGAAAGAAGATGAGAACTGCAGGATTGCATTATTTTGGAGTAAATAGAGAGCGTGGTGTTGTAAACAATTACCGTATATATATATATATATATATATATATATATATATATATATATATATATATATATATATATATATATATATATATATATATATATATATATATATATATATATATATATATATATATATATATATATTATATATATATATAAAACGAAGAAAATACAGATAAAAAGTTACCTACCCGATTTTAGCAAGAGGGAGGTGTGCATTTGCTACTGTTTAATATTAGTGTGGAAATTAAGTTATCTGCTTATACAGTGAGCAAAGAGACGGGAAGAGGTGAACGGGAGGAATGAAGGGAAAAAAGGCTTTGTTTGCAAGGTTCTTGCTACCGTATATCATTTATTGGAGAGAAACAAAAATCTGCGGGTTCGTGTGCATGCGACTAAGATAAATAAACAGTTATCATATCTTTGGATTCCTAAACTTTGGTCTTCATAGAAAGTGAACAATGCCAAACCGATTGAATGCGGGAATGAATTTTTTTTTTTTTTTTACCTTTTCATCCGTACTAATCTTATAGCTTTACAGTGGGGTATCTACCTTATGATAGATAGAGTATTCATACTATTAAGTTTAGTAAACATTATTGATATTTGTGTCCATATTAGTTTCTGGTAAATTTTGCTCCTGTGTCTCAGAATTACCGTCCAGGACTTAACGTCAAGCAATTGGTCCTAGATGGTTTACGAACCTTCGAACGATGTTACGAAACAGTTTTGGTGTTTCGATGTTTTCGAAACAGTCTGAATCAGTTTATCCGATAAATAAAATTATACTGAATATTGTGGTCAGTGTTAGGCATTGTAATACTAGTTTCTACAAGAATATTGTTGGTGACAATTCGTATGTCAATACGTTTAAAGTATATCATTATTAATTATCGAATACGCGAACGATATAGATGAGATGATGTCCTAAAGGTAAACACCTGAAATGTAAACAAAAAACCGAAAAAATAAACACATATAACTCAATTTATTATGACGCCACTTTAAAGGAACTCAATGTTTTGAAAGTGCATGTCAACTTTCAAGCAAAAAGAAAAAAATCAATTTTGAGATTAAGTAGTGAAAGTCTTGTTTTACTACTTGTTTTGTTTTCCCCCATGATACTTTGGGGGACCATTGGGATTATGTCTTTGTTACCATCATAATTATTTATCTCTCATTTGTATACCTATTATTATTATTATTATTATTATTATTATTATTATTATTATTATTATTATTATTATTATTATTATTATTATCATTAAGCTACAATCCTAGGGGTCCAACAGGGAAAGCACAACCCCGTGAAGAATAGAAATAGAGGAAGAACGAGTAAACTATGAATGAAAAGTAATTAGAAAAAATAAATACTTTCATATGTGACAATGCTTAAATCGACCAGTCATATATAAACTATGAAGAGATACTTATGTCAACGCGTTGAAGAGAAAAGCATTTGCAACAGGTTTGAACTCCTGAAGTTTCACAGATTTTAACCACCAGATTAGGAAGTTCACTCCTCAATTTGGTAACAGCTGGATTAAAACTTCTAGAATACTGCGTAGTATTGAATCTAATGGAAAAAGCAATGTTGTTAGAATTAACTGCATACCTTTAACAGCGTAATGGATGGTATAGTATGGGAAAATCTGAATGCAAAGGGTGGTCAGGATTATGAGAAATCTTATGCTGCATGCACAAAGAACTAACTGAACGACGGTGCTACAGATTAATATCCAGATCAGGAATAAGAAATTTAGCAGACGGTAAGTTTCAGTCCAACAAATTGAGATCACAATCTAGTAAAACATATCCAACGTTCATGAGATTGTGGGAAATGTGTGTCTTTGGTGACAAGCATCACTGATAAAGCAGTATTAAACTTGAATTGGTTATACCCATACCGTGTTGAAGAAGCTAAAACAGTTAAGTTACATATATTAGAATTGGGGGGAGCAAGTGACAGTGAGGGACCAAGCTTTGAGTGCACAAGAGGCGAGAATTGATGGATTGAAAAAAACATATTGCGGAGCTTAATGCATACACAGCAAATTCCACCCAGACCACTGACCTCACTGAGAAGGTTGATAATCTACCAATGAATATTGAATCAATAAGGAAACACTTCAAACACTGGTGGACCCAAAACCAGAAAAAACAACATACACCGACAAAGTAAAGGAAAGAATCTATTGGTAAATAAATATACAAATGCAACAACTAAAATTACTGACAAAAAATTAGGTTGAACATGCACTTGAAGACATTCTAATACTTAATACGAGGTCATCCTCAAATGGAATAATTGGAGAGAGAAACTTTTCTAGTCTAGCCGAAATGATAATGAGAATAGCATATGCAAACATTGATGAATGTAAGTTTCCCAAATGTGAGAAAATGGATATAGTCACACCAGTTTTGAAAAGTCCTCTGGATTACCAGGAATTAAGCTCATATAGACAGACCTATTTCGGATCTATCCTTTGTTTCAAAAGTGCGTTCCCTCTAGATATTCCCTCATTTTGTCAATTAGACAACCATTGATAGTTCTGCTCTTCGCCATTCTCCTGAAAGTACCTGACGACACGCATAAAAGCATCAACACGGACGGAATTATCTGGTCTCCCTAAAGAAATGTTAGGCTTTTTAGTAGCAGTTTCACTGGCCATAAAGCACATAAATGTTTTTTAATCCTGAAGTTTGAACTGCATGTTGTGTGATACACAGCTTCAGATGAATAGTTCTCTGGCATGTAGGATTCTTCAAACTTGCTCGGCAGATTCATCATTTCTATTGTCACCTTCATAAACTGCTTTCTCTAAACGAAAAGTTTGGCTCCTCAGAACGCAGTATGCATTTATTACAAATAGGTGGACCAACATCTTGTACACGTTTATATCGTTCTATAGATTGTGGATTACACCAGTCTTTCCGACAGTCAATGTCCACAACGTCTTCAGGCTGTTTGGATGTATCACTGTCACGTTCCGCACTTGCTTTAGCAATACCAGCATATCATTTTGCCGTAAGCGTGACTGTAGTTGATTTCCCAAATAAAAGTTGTTTGCAGTAAGCAAAAACCTCCATCTCGGTTCTGGAAAGAAAAAAATATGTAAAAATAATTTTAATTTCTCTTTGAAATTATTCTTAAATGAAAGAAACGTCTAGAAAACAGGGATATAAACACAAAAACTTGGTAAATATGTTCATCTGACACAAAGTTACATCCAAATATGTATCTATTCTACATCCAGTGAGCAACAAAAAGCTCATTATCAAAACCTTAAAAAAATATTGTTCCACTTATTGTATTTTGAATACGTTTATGTATCCCAAGTGGTTTCATTTTTTATGCAATTTCTCTCAGGTAATATCATATTTTGAATGGATAACAATAGGGACCCCTTCATCTGACTTTATAATTATGAATTGCTTCATGTCGGCTTGAAGGCAACGTGTCGCCAACCATCTTATTCTTACAATTTTTATTTTGTAAGACATATCTAATATATATCAATATAAGGTTCTATTTTATCTAAACATAATAACTTATATATTTTGCATTCTAATAAACATCAGATTAAATCTATTAAATGGCCCATCAAGAGCCAAGGGATATTTAAGGTCTCATAAGACTCAAATGTTGACAAGTGGCGCAGTGAGTAGGATGTCTCAAAAACAAAACCCTATACTATATCATATGAACAAAATCCTATAACAGCAAGATTTGATGGCTGCTTGAGTGATGAGACCTTGATTACATATATTTAACGTTATGTATCCTATACAGCAAAAACAAGTATTTACGCATTAAAGTTCCTCCGTACCATGGTGGCAAATAAGCTTTGACGTTATCTTAATATATTTTATTTTGATAATGTTGATTGTTACAGATTTCACGAGTATAAGGACTTCTATTTCTGGTTATACCTTGAAAAAAGATAATAATTGTGATCTCTCTCTCTCTCTCTCTCTCTCTCTCTCTCTCTCTCTCTCTCTCTCTCTCTCTCTCTCTCTCTCTCTCTCTCTCTCTCTCTCTCTTGATTAATAGTCAAGGTAAGTGAAATGTTTAACTTTCAATCTAATTACCCGTATGCAATTTAATCGAGAGGCGACTTCACTGTGGTCCTTGGTGGTGTAATAGTGGCTGGTCACAAGTTTTCTGTAAGAGTAGATTTCTTCGTTGGTTCGGTAGTTTGTCATTTAAGAAACGGGTGCGTTTCAGGCAGGATTTTGCTTTATTACGATAGTTGTAAAAATTTATCAAAGGATCTTTCAATTTCTTAGGAGTTCGGTGTATGCTAATATTCCAGTATCTCAAGTCTAATGGTGAACATGCCCCGTGAGAATTTCTTTTATATCATTTCCATAATATAGATATTGAAGTGGGAGTGATGGTCTCAGTTTCCAGGTTGGTCATAGTTATTTATGAGTTTTGAAATCTTGTGATTAGGCTTGGACAATATTTTTTGTATTTTAAATAGTTTAATAGAATCTTGGCCAATGAATAAGTGTAATTTTGAAGTTATTTTAGAGCAACTATACATAAAATCTTATCAAAGGATATTCTTATTTTAAAAATCTATTCATCTACGATCAAGAGCCGAAGAAGCTGAAGAATTGAAAGAACTATGGGAATTTATAACAGGTTTAATACTGATTTTTCTTGTCTGGTCAATGACTAATCTATTTAAAGGAAGCAAGAATATTTTTAAAAAATGGTAAAATAACCCAATTAAGTGTTCAAAAGAACTTGAACGATGTCTTTCTGGTCATAAATGGCAGAGGCAAGGGGCAGTGACATTGGCCTATCAAGCAGGACAATACCCTAGAGACTGACTGACAATATTACATATGATCAACGCCCAAGCCCCTCTCTACCTAAGCTGGGACCAAGAAGGGCCAAGCAATGGCTGCTGATGACTCGGCAGATAGATCTGGAGGCTCCCCAAACCCTCATCATTAGCTTACGAGGATGGTGAGGTTGCAGCGACCAAAGGAACTAACGAGTTTGAGCGAGACTCGAACCCCAGTCTGGCGATCACCAGCCAAGGACGTTACCACATAGACCACTGCAACCAGTCTATTACGGTCGTAAGATTCTCCAAAAGTAAAACTTTCCTCTTCCATAAAAAAATGAATTCTTTACCTTAGTTTGGGCAACTCTAAGATTCAAGGAGTACCTATTTGGTCAGGAGTTTGATCTTCAAACTGACAATTTACTAGCATGTTTGAAAAACCTGAAGAATATGAAGCTGGTTACTGAGATGAGCATTGATTTTGTCACTTTTTTCCAGGTACAGTTTATGAAAGGGTCAGAAAATATTGAGAATGAAAAAAGTTGTCTTTTCATTTTGTACATTCTTAGCATGGGGATATTGTCAAAGTATTGTCTAATTTCATTGTCTTAAACAAACTTATCAATAGATGCAGTTGTTGTTGGAAAACTAAAACATAAAATAATGGTATGCAATATATACAATGATGAAGATGAAGCAATAAATGCTTTGATTCAAAGGAATCGTTGCCTGGGCCATGTTCAAAATATAGAATAGAAGATTATGTGGCAGGTGGGACTACCCACTACTTGTTGAAATGTGATCCTGAAATTCGGAAGGGTATACATGATGAAGGGAACAAAGTTTTGTTGCAATGGGGTACTTATAACATACGTGATAAGTACCAAGTGATCACCTGCTACTACTGTCAAAGGTATGGACATTTTGAGAATGATTGCAAGTTTAAGAATGATGATAAAGTGTTCAGGACATTTTCAGAAAGACACCCTCCAAGAGATGTAATTCCCAACAGATGGAAGATGTAAACTGCACTAAGTTAACAAACCAGATTACCACACAGTTAATTCAAGAAATTGATGTGCTTATGATTTGAAAATGAAGAGAATAGCAGAAAATATGGACCATGGATATTAGGGATGTCATAAACTGTGGCAATGTAAATATAAAATCTGTTGGAAATAAAACTAATCAAGTTTAAGGATTGATAAATGAGAAATATTTTGACATATTAGCATTATCTGAAACATGATTGTATTGAAGAAACTTGTTACAAAGGAATTCATGTGTTCAACTATTTAATTGACAAAATGTAAATATTGTATTTTGTTATTTCAAATAAAAGTTAAAAAAAGAATAACTTACACAAGGTTAAGATTGCTGAAATAAACGCCATCCCAACCGACATGCTTTCTTTCATATTTCGAGAGAGGGTAAGTAGTCGGGCTCTTTATTCATAAGGGCTATTCAAATCTTAGGATGATAAAAAGAACTATAGTCCATTTCTTTTAGCGATGCATATTTGCACCGACTCGCGGCGGTGCCCTTTTAGCTCGGAAAAGTTTCCGGATCGCTGATTGGTTAGAATTATCTTGTCCAACCAATCAGTGATCCGGAAACTTTTCCGAGCTAAAAGGGCACCGCCGCGAGTCGGTGCAAATATGCATCGCTAAAAGAAATGGACTATAGTATAACAAGTTTTGGGTATCAAAAATAAGCTTTATGTACACAAAAAATATCTATTGCAACAGTTTACAAACCTTTAAGAACAAATACTAATATATTCTTTAAAGAATTCAGTATACTCATTGAGATGATTATCATGGAAAAAATTCTAATTACTTATTTGCGGACACATCAATCTTTGGATGGATGATGCATCAAATCATGATGCTTCGGTATTTAGTGTTAAGATCATATCAATTGGTAAATAATGTTGACTGTGCAACTGCTCTGACTGGGCGTATTTTGGACTTAGTTTTAAGTGATGGAATGAATAATATTGTACCCGATGTGAATGTAGAAGAGAAGTGCACTATCCGTCCAGTGCCCAAATTTATTACTTTTAGATCACCTCTACAAAAACATGCATTTTTTAAAGAAAATTACAAAGAAAATAAATGATGCTATCAATATTCCCTGAGATCACGATGATCAACGTTTTGTCGGGCTCTGTGTGTTGACTGTCTTGTGGCCATATATAACAGGGTGAGTAAAGGTGAAATGATCCCATGTGTCCACGGATGGAAAAAACTATAATTGTTAAAGACAATTGATTTGGTGGGGAAACTTTAGAGAAAGAGGGAAAAAAAGGGTGTAAAGAAAGACAGTGGAATCGATTATAAAACTGGAAGTATATGGGTAGAATACAAAATGCAATGTGCCAATATAATTACCTAATAAGGAGAGATAGAAAAAAACTGAATACTATAAGAGAAAGATCCTTGAAGCAACAACAGACATAATTAAGTTATATCGTCTCCTAAATGGTATAATGGGAAAGATAAATGAAAAAAGGCTACCAGAGGGGTACAGTGATAAAAAACTAGCAAATAACTTTCTAGAATTTTTTAAATCGTGTTGTTGCCATAAACACCAAAAATTCACGATTTTCGGCCTTGTGGTTCATGACTAAGGCATATACGTAAATCTACGCATGCCGCGAACCTCCATGTGCCACGTAAATACATGCATGCTGTGGAATAAGGGTTAAGAACAAAATAGAAAATATAATTAGGTCATTTACAAATATTCAACATCAGGTTAGTGCTAGCCTACACCAGACAAACAGATAAAACTAACGAGATTCAATGATATAACGCACGATGAAGTCACCAGTATCATCAAGAGAGCAAAGAAAAAACTATGATCGATCCAATGCCAATATCTCTGGAGAACGAAACTTTTCTAGTCTTGCTGATATAATTAAAGAAATGGTAAATACAAGCATCGATGAATATAGGTTTCCCAAATCTGAGAAAATGACTATAGTTACACCGGTTCTGAAAAGTGCTTTAGATTATCAGGAATTAAGTTCATATGGAACTACAGTATTTCGATTATATCCTTTATTTCAAATTTGCTAGAATACATAATTCTTGAACAAACAATTAGTCCCTCATACGAAATAGAAAATTGCCAGACATCTAATCTGTTACAGCAAATTATACTCTTTGGAGACCGCTATCTGTTCTGTTGTAAATGATATGCTGGAAATGATGGATGAAAACAAATGTAGTATTTTAATATTACATGATCTTAGTGTGGCTTTTTATACAGTTATGCATGAACTACTAACAAATGATCTACGATCCATTTGTAGAAATAAAGCTTTTGAATACGTAAAAGACTATTTGTTGACAGAAACTATTGTGTGCAAATCAGAAACTTTTATTCATCATATGAACCATTACACAGAGGGGTACCTCAGGGGAGTGTACTGGACCCAATCTTATTCAGTATCTATACTATTTGCCCATCAAAAGCACTACAAAGGCACGGAGTGAAGTTCATACTATTTGTAGATGATACAAAATTTCACTTCTGCATAAATGATACAGATGACACCGCTGAAGCTCTAAACCAAATTCTTACCAGTGTTATGGAATGGATTACAATTAAAAACTAAAATTAAAGGAAAATGAAACTGAGTTTGTGGTGATGGAAAAGAAAAACAGCCTAAGAAACTTGGGTGATATTCAAATAAACAAATAACAACTCTGTCCCTATATCTGGTAAAGTTCGTGATCTTGGAATATCTCTTGACAGTAACTTTTATTTCAATACCCAAATAATTAATGCAGTAAACACTGCTGGACATCATCTTAGAAACATTACTTTTTATACAAAAGTACCTGAATGGTAATTCTGCAAAGAAACTTGTAGTAAACTGTATTATTACCAGGATTGGCTATTGTAACTTCATTTACAACAATCTACCAAGGTGCAACTTAAGAATTTACAAAACATACTAAAAAGAGGAGCAAGACTTATAAAATATGTCCTAACCCCGAGAAAGGGTCACTCCTTTTTTTAATTTATTTACACTAGATGTCCATCAAAGCAAAAAAAAAAAAAAAATGTTATCAGAACTGGACGTCCAAAATATCTAAGAGAGTTGCTACATGTTGTGCAGCCAAAAAATCGTGTTGATACGAAAATATTTGGAGATGGCTTCAAATTATTGGAACCAAGATATATGTCTACTGTGAGCTATAGAGCTTTTAAATATGCAGCCCCAAGACTATACAATAAGCCTCCACCAGACATCCGAAAGACTGAAAATATTAAGGCTTTCAAGAGGAAATTGAAGACTTTCTTGTTTTGGTAGGGCTTTGATAATGTTGATTTGACAATAATCGAGCAATATGTGATGTGAAATGCTGAATTCTTAGAATTTATACAATAAAATAATTACTAAAGGTCCTGTAGAGAGTAGAATTCCCCTGCAGTTTAAGACCTAATAAGCAGCCCTTAAAGTAAAGTAAAGTAATTCCAACTTCCAGTTTTGTATCCTTGGCTAGTTCGTTTTCTAAAGCATTCGAAGTATAGTGAAATTTTAAATACTTAATGGATAACTACCAAAGCAGCCTACCACTTACTGACCTTTGTATTATTGCATTTAATCGGTTTATATATATATATATATATATATATATATATATATATATATATATATATATATATATCTATATACATTATATATATTGACAATTCTGTGTTCTTTGCTGTGTTATGAGGTTCTGGTGCAATGTTAATATATTATTATTATTATTATTATTATTATTAGTAGTAGTAGTAGTAGCAGTAGTAGTAGTAGTAGTAGTAGTAGTAGTAGAACTTGCTAAGCTACAATCCTACTTGGAATAGCACGATGCTATAAGACCAGCGGCTCCATCAGGGATAATAGCCCAGTGAGGAAAAGAAACAAGGAAAAATAAGATATTTTAAGAAGAGTAACAACATTAAAATAAATATCTCCCATATAGACTACAAAAACTTTTTAAAAAATAAGACTAAGAGAAATGAGACAGAATATTGTGCCCGAGTGTACTCTCAAGCAAGAGGACTCTAAACCGAGACAGTGGAAGACCATGGCACAGAGGCTATGGCACCACCTAAGATTAGAGAACAATGGTTTGATTTTGGAGTGTCCTTCTCCTAGAAGAGCTGCTTACCATAGCTAAAGAGTCTCTTCTACCCTTACCAATAGGAAAGTGGCCACTGAACAATTACAGTGCAGTAATCCCTTGGGTGAAGAAGAATTGTTTGGTAATCTCATTGTTGTCAGGCGTATGAGGACAGAAGAAAATAAGTAAAGAATAGGTCAGACTATTCGGTGTGTGTGTATGTGTAGACAAAGGAAAAATTACCCGTAACCAGAGAGAAGGATCCAATTTAGTACTGTCTGACCAGTCAAAAGACCCCATAACTCTCTAGCGGTAGTATTTCAACAGAATCCCTCTTACCTAATCACTTTAATGACAACGGTCCCCTACATTTGAGTTTTTATGTACTGTTTGATGTCTGCTCCAATGCCATGTGTTGCTGACCATCTAATTCGTACACTGTTGCATCTATGGTCCCCTGTATATGACTTATAATGCACTGCTTTGTTTGCTCAAAGGCCATTTGTCACCAACCATCTTTTTGTGCTGTTGTCATCTTTGTGTTTCGGTGAATTTTATGTTGTAGACTATATGAAATATCTTGTATGCATTGATATAAGGTTATATGTTTTTTTTTAATATATTTGTAACTTATACATTTTGCATTCTAATTGACATCCAATTGAACCTATTAGATGGCCCATCAGAGGAAATGGAAACTTATTAAGAGTTCTTCAAACTAAATCATTGACAACGATTATGTGATAAATCCTTTAGCAGGGGTTAAGTCAAAAACAGTAACAACTAAATATAGCAGGGATAATAATAAAGATAAAGATGAAACCTTGTTATTCTGTAAGTATGGAGTTGGTCAAAACAATAAAAGATTAAATATAATTGGAATAACCTTTAGGGTACAATTAAATACTGCCACATGTACCCCCAAATATTCATAGCCAGATAAAACATGGGTATACCTAAATAAAAAAATAAAACACACCTAGACATCTAGCTAAAGGGGAAATATGGCTATGTAGACACCTTAGTCGATTCCCGTGTACAGAGTTATCCTACGGTAAAAAGTTATGTATGCTAGAGTCTTTTTGAAATGCCATTGGTTTTAAACCTCCGTCTTGTGACTTCTGATTTTACCTCTCGAGAATAACTTTAATTGGGACACCCTCCCATTGCCATTGAAATGCTTCATGGGGTTCTTTAGTCCAAATAACGTGCAAGGATGCTGCTAGGTCACTCAGGACAAGGCACAATGGTTAATATCACTCAATTAGCCTAATTGCTGTGAGGTGATAATAAAGTGCACCTATAAACTTATGGGACGAGAGAGGGTCGATCACTCCTCTCAGGACTGTAACTGTATATCAAATAGGCCATTTGTGAAGAGGAGGCTCGTCCCCCTGGTCGGCGTAATTCAAGAAGGTGGAGGCAGAGACGTGTTAAATCTCCAGGCTTAGGCACAACTTGAAGTGCCATGTCGTATTAAAAAATCTGGATTAATCTCTGTACCAGCTTTTTTAAAGAGTGACTAATAAAACTACAAGGGGTAATTTTGCAACAAGAGTGGAATATACCTGCAAACAAAACCTAACTGTCTAGCATATGGCCTAAAATAACTGTGTGAAGTTTGAAGACAGGGAAGGTTGTGCGTGGAGGACCTTAAAATTCCTAAATTGGAAGAGACTGAATTACGAGATATATATAAATAAAATAGTTGTAAGTTCTAAAGAATAATTTAAATTAAGGAGTAGAGAATAATTTATCCTAGAATATGATGCTTAAGGAAACGGGAACCATAAAACCTTTCATAGTCATCAAAGGCAACAACGTGGAAATCTTACCCGAGGACGTCATGAGCATGGAAGGGTAAATTAGAAAACAGAAGGAGTGGGGTAGTTAATATAAATCACGGAAATGATAATTAAAATTGTTAAAGACAAATAAAGATAAAGCGTGAAGATTAATCTTCACACATATTCTTCATTTGGTTCTTACCGATAATCTGGGTTGCTTAGTTCGAGTCAAGACTTTCACATTAGAGATTTTTACCCTAAACTAGGGTAATTGGTACCTCCTTAGGGTGGAGTTTAGGGTAATGCCCTTTTAAGGGAAATTCTATGGTAACTAAGCCCAAAGTATACCCTAATCAATATGGACAAAACTTGAGTTTATTTCCTCACGCCCAGAAAAAGTCTGGGCAAATCTTATTTGTATTTCAGACGTGTGCCTTCCTAGCTAAGCACCGCTTACCAATATCTCTGACTGTGAATCCCTACTAGACATTATGAAAGCTTGGTTTCCAGAGGTCTTGTGTCTAAAGAAAGTAAAAAATAGGGAAACAAAGAGCATCTAATATAATCACACAAGTATTTGTGAAACATTTTGGGAGAGAATTGTTTGGGATACTGAGAGAGGCTCTTCCGTAAAAATAGATGACAACAAAACAACCATGTATATTATTACAATATTTTGATAAGGGTGAGCTAGATAACTCATTTGTAGATTTATTTGAACCTCAGGATGGATCTGCTACCGGTCTGTTTAATACAAGTTAAGAACTTTCACATCCTAAGGGATTCCACTGGAGAACATGGTTGGATTTTGTTGTGATACCAGTAATGTAACGATGGGTTCCAACCATTCCGTAGAAACATTATTAAAAGAAGCTTTACCTCGTGACATAATAATAAAATGCTTTTGTCACATGATTCACCACTGCGCATCCGATGCATGCTTAAAGCTTCCCAAATACATTGAAATTTAATGGCGTAGTATATTTGCACACTTCGGCCTTAGAAGTTTAAAAATTTTGTTCCTATTGAGCCCCATAAAACCGTAGCTCCAAGCCAAACCAGATGGCTATCTCTTCAAGCATGTGTGAGGCCATTAATAATACAAGTTGAATGGCTTAAGGCGGCTCTACACGGTCGAACGGTTCGTCGAACGCAGTTCGACAAACAAGTGTTTGAAGCAAGACCTACAGGTTTGAAGTGATATTCGATCGTGGTTGTCGAACACGCTCGTCGAACGGCTCGAAGAAAGTCTGTTCTCGCCTGACTTTTGTGGGCGGGGCTTCATTTTCCATAAACCTTATGCATTTGTGGCTGACTCCACCTCTTCGAACCGTTTGACAAGCATGTTCGTCAACCGGGTTTGACGAACCGTTAAATCGTGTAAACCTGGTGTAATGGTTTATTCTTCCCCCTGGCAGAAATTCCCCCGTAGTAAATATGGCCCAGGATTTATATAATCTTGGAGGAATTTTGTCCCAGGATAATATTACCCCTCTGGGATAAGATTCCACCATCCCCACTGCTGTTAAAAGCTTATAGATATGATGACGTATAACAACTACAATTTCATGGTGAATTTTATGGTACCACTAATGTAGTGAACACCTATTTAAAATCTCATTGTGTTAGTCCTCAAACTTTATTGTCGTAAGTATGATTCTGAGTTATCTCTTATTGCTCACCAACACATTTTTATTGTAACTCTATTGTGAAGATTGCTATGACAAGAAGACGTACGGTAGGTGTCAATCATGATGTAAGGAATTTGGTTATTTACTTTTAGAGTTTGTGACGTGGGTGGGGAGTGGGGTCCCCGGGGATAGGTCTGTGAACTGGGAAAGGGGTCGGGGTGCTTAACCCCTAGCTAGGTCTGTGACTTGGGTAAGTTTGTGACCTGGGAAGCGGGGTCCGGGGGGTAAGCGATAGAGGTTACCAGTTAGTGAAATGGCAAAATTAGATGAAATATCAGTGCTACTCCATTAAAATGGGGGCAGTTTTGTTTTTGTAGAACAAAAAAAGTGGGACAAATGTGAATAATGTGAACAATTTTGCTAACTTAAAAAAAAAAAAAAGCGGGACACTGGTCACATTAGGCCGCAAGCTAAGTCTGTGACCTGCACAGGCTTGTGACCTAGGAGGGTGGGTCCGGGGCTTTGCCATCCGGCTAGATCTGTGACCTGGGTTAGGTGGTTGTGAGGCTTCTTACGAATCTCGAAAGTGTTAAACAATCACGTTTTTGTTCCTGTTTTCGCCCACCCAAAGGAGTTCCCACCTGTCTGTCTAGAAAGGGGGGGGGGATTAGATAACTGGAGAATGTTTTACTTGCAGTAGGAATAAAGTCTAAGCCTTTATTAGGGGGGGACATGGTCTATTGGGGAAAAAGAATACTAGGTCTGCAATTCCCCCTGGGGAATAACAGCCCAGGCTATAAATTTCCGGTGGGAAATTGGTCGTAGGCTAATTTTCCCCAGGGGAGTTTCAGTCCTACATACGACACCTCATTAAAATGCGGCACCTGGGAAAATCCTCAGTCACATATTTGAAAGCTCTAGAACCTACTATAGGCCTAGATATAAATTCTTAGCTCCATATCAGTCATTTGCGTTTGCAATGAAACAAATTAAGGTATGGAAATGTATATTTTAAGTCAGACGTATACAGTAAACTTCCCATGTATGGGGAAAATAAGTTTTGACTTATTTCCTTTCCTCACTGGGCTATTTTTCCCCGTTGGAGCCCTTGGCTTATAGCCTCTTGCTTTTCCAACTAGGGGTGTAGCTTGACTAGTAATAATAATAATATTAATACTAACAACAACAGTAATAATAATAATAATAATAATAATAATAATAATAATAATGATAATGGGTAAACATCTGGAACCTTTGTTGCAAAGGGGAAACATAATGAGTCTAAGTCTATAAATATCCCTTCATTGTAATCTATCTCTATTAATTTTTTACTTATAGTCTTTTCTTATCTACTTACCATGTGTAAATACTTTACCATGCTTGCATCTAGCAGTCTGCAAAAGTTAATATTAATTTTACTAGCATATAAATCGCTTGCAATGAGCTTTCAGCTTTAAATCTCTCTCTCTCTCTCTCTCTCTCTCTCTCTCTCTCTCTCTCTCTCTCTCTCTCTCTCTCTCTCTCTCTCTCTCTCTCTCTCTCTTTCATGCTCTTCTGGAAACAACCATATAACATTTTCTCTTAGTTTATCAGTAAATGCTAAAACTAACAATAGTTTCACTGCAATGTTGTTTGCAAGTTTTTTATTATGAAAATTTATGGATGCTTTGTTCGAGCCGTCTCGAAGCAGCGGCTAGTGTTTCAATGTAACCAGTTTGAGGCAGCCATATGATTTGGCTTCTCGAAGTTTATTAGTAAATGACAAAACTAATTCTAGCCTAACTGTAAAATTGTAAAAAGTTTTTTCTTTATTTTTTCTTTTGAAAATTTATGAATGCTTAGTCCGAGCCGTCTCGAAGCAGCTAAAGTGTTTCAATGTGACCAGTTTGAAGCATCAAAGCTTTGAAGTCTCGCTATGTTCGAACCATCATTGTTCATGTTCATTGGCCAATGTCTTGTTGCCGTGCACAATAGAGAACGCGTGTGTGCTGCTTATTGCATTTTTTAATTCACAGAACTCTCGATCTCTCTTTAAGAGTTCAGAAGGACATTCAGCGATTCGGGACGTTGTGAAAAATATATGTTAGAGTGAAATTGCTGTATAAATGTCCGAACTGCAGGCTGAGAATTCACAGCCTCCTTGTAAACGTCCCCGCCTAGAACCTGCTGTCAACGGCAATACGGTAAGAAAATGCTTTTAATATAACTTTGTACGTCACATTCCGATTCTAATGATGCTATATGAAGTTCTCATTATCTTGACAAAGAGTTACTTCGTTTACCATACGCCAATTGCTTGGTGCTTTGGTGTGTGGGTGGCAAGCGACTTGCAAAGACACGCTGTCCAAACCCGGTCCCGAAAATAAATCTTTCCGGTTAAATAAATGACGGTGGGCACCGTTTGGATACACATAATGCGGTTAGGGGTTATTATTTTCATAGGCTATGTAGCCTTTCAATTCCGTACTGTGACTCATTAACTCAAAATAAACTACGATAAGATGTAAGGAAAGTTACCAAACATTAATTTTTAGGATGGGTTTTTATACAGTCTTTGTTAAATACCATACCTAATATTACAAAATCGAATATACTGATGTATGTTATTCAACATGAGACGAATGTTTTGGTTTTATATTACTGTATTACAAAAACTTGTGAAAAAACTATTTTTGGTAAATAATTTACTTTAATTAATTTCTAGCCAAATACAGAATCACGTATTATTTGGGTATTATTTGTTCTCTATCTTGTGTTTTATCCATTACTGACCGTGAATACTGGGGATATCTATTTGTTTATCCATGTCCAGCCATTATTGTTGCTGCAAATAATGGTTGGAAATGGATATCCAAGTTGAAAGAAAATAGGTATATATATGATACTTTCATTTTTAGCCAACTACATGACCATATATTTTTCGTACTTGCTATGTTGTGTTGTATGCATTTCTGACCTTGATTATTGGGGCAAACCCTCCATTTATGAGTTTTTGAATCCCCTTGTATAAAGACATGGGGGACACCAATGGGAAACCGGGGTTATTTTGGGCGAGTGATTTGCAGCAATGATAATGGTGGGAGTGTAAATAAGCACAAGATAACCTGTTGGAAAAATATATGGTTCACATAATTGGCTGAAAACAGACCAAAACTTAATTATGTAATACTTTTGAGATTTGTAAAAGAGTACAGAACCTAACAAACCCACCTAACCTAACCTAGTAGTTCCCAAGTCACAACTCCTAGCCAAGGGGAAGCCCCCCAGAGCCCCCTTCCCAGGTCACAACCACTAGCTGGACCCCCTTTCCCAAGTCACAAACTAAAAGTAAATCACAAATAAATCCTTACATTATGATTAAGTAAATCACAAATATTTCACTACCGTGTGATTGACACCTATGTTTTTTTCATTTTTTTTTCTTTGGTAATTTTTACAGAAGTTTTGCCGTAGAAAATGTGCTGGTCTTCCCTAAAAAGGAAGTTAGAATCGGATCTTTGAAGGAAAGCACTATGAGCTTTTAAGAAATGTGCATCCTTATTATGCAGATATTTTATAATTTCCCATGAGTAACAATAGCTATACACTGAATGGAGAGCATTTTTATTATATTCAATTGCTGGCATAAATAAAATTACACTAAATTTTAAAATAAAAGTTATAATGGTGAGTTTGAAACTAAAGGGGATGGTGGAAAAAAAATGACTTGTAGAACAACATTTGGGAACTTCTGAAGAACTACTTGTAAGCTTTTAATTGGTTTAAAAAAACACCTGACGGATATGTCTTTGTAAATGCACAGAAAGCTCCCCCAACCTATCGGAACCAAGCATGCGCAACAAGTCCCCTTTAGTTGCTCAGATGTAAACAGTGGACTTGGAGTGAAAATATTTACTACACATTTTATATCGTTAGAGTGAAAAATCTTACTACACATTTTAATTGACTGATACAGTTATCCCCAACCTCTATTACAGGTAAACATATAGAGAAAAATACCAAACTAGCCAGCACTTGTCCACTTCTTATAGCAAATTCCAGTTTTGCTAGTACTGTACTTAAAGTATCATATATTTGCCAAAAAATATAGGGTTTAGCCTATGCAAGTGGCGGGAAATTAAAGTATCATAGTTACTAATAGTGCATATAATATCCCTCAAATGGTATTTGCTCTGCCGTGGCTTGCTTTGCATCCAAATAAACAATACCTCATTGCTCCTCTGTTCTGTCAAGTGGTGCATGTATGTGTGCACAGATTTTTCGAACCTTGTGTCCGGGAGGGGCTCTTAGACGATCAATTATAGCCCCAAGCTACATGGATGTACTGCTCACACCATCCGCTTGGGCCACTATTAAAGTATTGCGATCACCTGTAACTCGTATCTCGCCCTCAAATGGTCTTTGCTTGCTCCTCTGTTCTGGCGAGAGGTACATGGATGTGCTGTTCCTGCCAACCATGTGGGCCGTTAATTCAGTGATAATTTTACTTTCATTTGAGCATCAATAACTATATACTGAACAGAGTGTTTTAAACATAAACAGTTACCTTAGTAGATGAAATTGCACTAAATTTCTAAACAACAACCTCTCTTTTGGAGATGTATGCTTGTGACGAGTCATGCTGGAACTGAAGTGGAGTGGTGAAATTATTTGTTGTTGTATAACAACATTAGGAACTTGTGCATGAATAGATTGAAGCTCTTTATTGCTTCAAAAAGCCAGCTAATGCTTGTCTTATAAAAAACCATTAATATATGATACATTAATTTATAGTAAAACTGTAATTCGCTGTTAAAGAGATGGATGGGTACTGGCTACTTTGGCTTTTTCTCTTAGTGATTAACAGGACTGGGATATAATAATTTGAATATTAACACTCGAAGTTTAAGTCCTTTTGTTTACCTGTGGGAGACTGATAGGAAGTTATTGCGAATACGTTGGTTGCTATCACTTTGGGGAGCTTTCTGTGTCCCTGGAATAATGTATTCATCATCTGTTTTTTAACCAATTAAGATTATCCGATAATGTATGCGCAAGTTCCCAGATATTGTTCTATAGCAGCAATTTTTTTCACCCATTTTCCAGCTTGACAACCATCACAAAAGGATGTCTCTAAAAGGGGGGAAGTATTGTACAATAAATTACAAAATTTAGTGTAATTTCATCTATTATGGTAATTAATTATATTGAAAAGACATTCCATTCATTACAGTATATACTGTAACTATTGTTTCTCATCTGAAAGTCAAAAGTTTCCCAGAAATAATAACCCACGTGATTGGCATAAGCAGCACATCCCTGTACCACTTGCCAGATCAGGGAAGCAGTGAAATTGTTTTTGTTCCGTAACCGAAATACAAACCACGCTATTTACATGGGGTATTACTTTCGGCATAGCTGAAATGATGATCCATTAGATTTTTAACGAGGGTTAACTACCCCCGCGCTAGTTAGTGAGGGGGTAGGGGAGGGGTAGCTAGCTACTACTCCCCCCCACACACCGGTGAACTGATTCACTTAGCTTTTGGCTCGGGCGGTGGGCAGACGTGTCTGCTCCCGCCCTCGCTTGGCAGCCATTAATGTTTTGTCTTTACTTAATTACTTACTTTTCTTATACTTAATACAGTATATATATATATATATATATATATATATATATATATATATATATATATATATATATATATATATATATATATATATATATATATATATATATATATATATTCTTTATGTTTATGTATATATTTGAGTATAGAAATTATTAAGTTTCCTTTTCAGTGTTATGCTGTGTGTGTAGTGTATGACTACGTCACCGTGTAGTCCCAGGCCACCGCGGTTGCACTTCGTGGGGAACGGCCTCTTGGTCCTTCGGTCGTTCCTTCGGCTTCCGATATTCGGCCGCCTTGGGGAATCTTCATCGCTGGACTTTCTCCATTCATCTGTTTTCTCCGCTGTTCCTCCTTACCTGCGGGGAACTTGGACTCTCAGCGAAGGGAACGTGGGAGTTTAGATTGACTACGGTCTCTCTCTACTCGAGGTCGTTCACCCTTTTACTACTACTACGTACTATTACGGTAGCTTCTTTCCCGTTGCGGGTTGAGTAGCTTTCCGTTTATTTGTCTCAATTATTTTCAATGAAATCTAATTGTATTTGTTTACTTTTTAGCTTCTGTAAAGAACACTTCTCTTCGGGGTTCAGTTGTTCTTACTTTGTGAACATTCTTAAATGAACTACATATTTATAATTCTGTTATAATTCTGTTTTTGTTACAGTTCTCCGCCCTCCCCCTCCTCCCGTGAATGTCAGTGGGGGAGGAGGGTGCATACTTGAGTTGTAATTCTTATGTTCTATTCCCTCGGGGTTTCTCTGCGCAGTTCCTCCCGGGGTAATTTTTGTTAACTAATTATTTATTTTATTTTTTTTTTCCCAGTACAATCTGGTTTCTTCGTTTGCCTAATGTGCCAATGAAGCAGAGCTGCCCTGTTTGTGCCATGGGAGTCTGCTGTTGCTGTCGCCTCTCTAGGACGTCGTCATGGGCGTGTTCCCTTCTCTTAGAAGTTCTCCCGTGACAACTGTCAGCTCTTTAGTTCATCTTAGAACGCTCAGGAGGTTCGCCTCCAAGGGTGGGTAACTTTCCTTCCTAGGTATGAGTTTTTTTCCCCTGCAGGGGAGGAACTTCTCTTACCTTGATATTCCTGGATGGTTTTTTTCTGGTCCTCGGGCGGTTATGCTCTTGGTGCTGAGCGACCGCTCTTGTAACCATGCTCAAGGGGCTGAGCGGTTGCAAGACACGACCGTGGAATTTCGTGCGACTACTGTATGCTCTTGGGGCTGAGCAGTCGCACCTGTAGCTATGCTTAAGGGGCTGAGCAGCTGCAAGATCTTGTGACCTCTCTCGTTCGCGAGGGAGGCCACTCATAAGGACTCCTCTTCGGAGGATTTCTCCTTATAGGTCAGCTTGCTGATCCAACGGCCCTATGAGGCGCCATCATCAGTGTCTTCTAGTCTCTTCTACGAAGTGTTCACCTCTCGTTCGCGAGAGAGACCACTCATAGAGACTCCTCTTCGGAGGACTGTTCCTGTTCAGACCAGCCAGCGATTCGGGACCTCTCCGCAGTTGGCCATCTCCTAGTCCTGCTGACCTGGCGTCTCCGTTCCTGGCTGCTGACGCTGTGGGCGCCTACGCACCCCGTTTCCAACGGGCACCGGTCCCTTCGGGGCAAAGGGGCTTTCTCACACTGTGAGTAAGCCCCTTAAGTGCCAGGTATCGCCCTGCGCGCAAGCGCTCGCCTACTGTTCCTGCTGTTCCTGAGATTTCCATCCAGGGAATCCTGTTCCAGTCCTGATCGTCCCAGTTCCGGATTGTCCTTCATCTTAGCGCGCTCGTGCTCGCCGATGATCTTCCTACGCCAACGATCTTTTTTTGCACGCTAGCGCTGACGACCTTCTTACGCGCTAGTGCTGACGATCTTCTTCGCGCGCAAGCACCAACGATCTTCTGATGCGCGCAAACGCAGACGATCTTCTTCACGAGCGAGCGCTGATTATGCGCTAGCGCTGACGATCTTCTTACGTGCTCACGCGCCTACGATTTTCGTTCACGCGCTGGCGCCGACGATCTTCTTTTGCGCGCTAGCGCTGACGAACTTCTTACGTGCGCAAGCGCCGACGATCTTCAAGCGCCGATGATCATCTTGGCCGTCGATCTTCTCTCACGAGCGAGTGCTGTTGGCCAACGATCTTCTCTCATGAGCGAGCGCTGACGATCTTCTTGCGCGCGCAAGCGCAGATGATCTTCGACCACCGTCGATGTTCTTATGCGCGCAAGCGCTGACGATCGTCAAGCACCGACGATCTCGGCGAACGATCTTTGGCACGCTAGCGCTGACGATCTTCCTACGCACGTAAGCTCTGACGATCGTCCGCGCTCAGGCTCCTATGGTTCTCCGCGCCAACGATTTTCTTACGCGCAAGCGCCGATGATCTTCTTTCGCGCGCAAGCGCCGACGATCTTCTTTCGCGCGCAAGCGCCGACGATCATCTTTCGCGCGCAAGCGCCGACGATCATCTTTCGCGCGCAAGCGCCGACGATCATCTTTCGCGCGCAAGCGCCGACGATCATCTTTCGCGCGCAAGCGCCGACGATCATCTTTCGCGCGCAAGCGCCGACGATCATCTTTCGCGCGCAAGCGCCGACGATCATCTTTCGCGCGCAAGCGCCGACGATCATCTTTCGCGCGCAAGCGCCGACGATCATCTTTCGTGCGCAAGCGCCGACGATCTTCTTGCGCAAGCGCCGACGATCTTCTTGCGCTCTCAAGCGTTGATGATCTTTCAGCGCCGTCGATCTTCTTTCACGCACAATTATCGACGATCTTCAAGCGCCAACAGCCTCGTACGCGTGCGCGCTGACAGCCGCGCCCACGCGACGACATTTTTCACGGGTTCTTCAATCTGATTCCTGCTCACCCAATAATGTCTCGCCTGCGCGAGAATGTTTTCAACAGTCTCGCGTGCGACCCCTGGATTTTTCCCATCGCCCCAGCGTCTCGCGCGCGACCCCTGGGGTTTTCCTATCGCGCGAGCACCAGCGCGCTCCCTCTATCAAGGTGAGACCTTCTCCCACCGCACCAATGGGAGAAACCCCATCTCGAGCAGAAGAATCGTCCCGTGTTAGGGAGAGAAGAGCCCTCAGACTTCTTTGTTGGAGTTATGTATCCCTCCTAGGAGGGAATCGAAGGACTCTAAAGAGTTCCCCCAAGTAGAACCTTGGGTACAGTGACTTTACTGCCAGTTCACCAGGAAGAGAGCAGCATAATTAGAACACCACTCCGTGGAAGAGCCTTCCAGGGGAGTCTCTCTTGAGAGACTCTCTAGCCGGCAGGTGACATTCTCGACATCAGAGTTCCTGAGTCAGGAAAAGGTCGCGGTTTTGCCATACAGGCCACTTCGTGGCTGGATGTCTGGGTAGGGTCTCTGGGCATCCTGCTGCGACCCGAGGATCTGTCCAAGGGGGTCATCAGGAAAGCCCTGGAGACCTTCCTCCTCTTGGGCACATGTTCCATCGAGTTTCTGGCCCACCAAGTTTCGAACTTGTGGGCAATTTCGATCTTGAAACAACGTGATGCGGTGGCCGAGAGGTTCCAGCCGTGGATACCTTTAGGCTCAGACACTCTTCCATCTTGGGAAAGAGTCTGTTTGAGCCCAAGGGTACGGAGCAGGCAGCTGAGAGGTGGAAGAAATCGAACCACGATTCTCTTCTCCAAAGGGCTCTTACATATAAGCCCTACAAACCTCCAGCACCTCTACAACCTCGCCAATCCAAGACGACGAAACCGGTAGCGGCAGCAAAGACGAACGTGTCCAACCAGTAGCCCTTTCCTGTCGGAGACAAGGTGGGCGTAAAGTCCTCCAAGGAAGGCAAGAATCCTAGAGGGAGGGACCAAGGCCGCGAGCACTAGGATTGGCAATCCCCCTGCATGTCCACCAGTGGGGGGATGCCGGCAAGTTGCGCATTCAGGTGGCAGCAACTCGAGTCCGATTCCTGGACGATCTCCGTGATCAGTCAGGAATATCGCGTCCTGTTCTTAACGTCTCTTCCGCCACTGACAGCGAATCCAGTGGCGTTGAGCTCTTATGCCATGGGATGGGTAAAGGGCCTAGCCCTTCGTGCAGAATTCGAGACCATGCTCAAGAAGAATGCTCTTCAGGAGGTCGTCGACGGCTTCTCAGGCTCCCTCAGTCGACCTTTTCTCGTAAAGTAGGCGTTTGGAGGCTGGAGACCCGTCATCGGCCTCGCATCCCTGAACAAGTCCTCCGTTCAGGATATTGAGTTCTTTTTATAGCCTGCCTGCCACCTCTTGACCAGGACTCTGACAATCCGATCATTTTGTACGAAATGCTCAATAAAGGACCTCCTCTTATTGGAGGAAATACCCAAAATCTCGGCCAAAGAGCCATGGAGGAATTCTTAATTAACTCCAGTGAAACTGGGTAAAGACAACTCCTTGATAACTACCCCTGGTTTCCAAATAAGATGGTACAGCCTGCGCTCCTGCCATGCCACCTGGTAGTAGAGATACAGGAGTGAACTCTGATCAAAATAACATCCCTCTCCATAAAGTTATTCTTGAATGAAGAGTGGTCCTTGCTAACTATTGGAATTAATCGGTGATGGCAATGGATGCAGAAGGGCCTTTGGGCCATCCAGTGGCAATGAGTCTTGACCTTGTGAGGTAGGTTCCAGATAATGTGGCATAATTACCTCTCAGCAGTGGTTTACTAACTCCCGGTGTATTGCTAATCAATACTGGACCAAACTGTGCAGTAATAGGTGATACTTCTTCAGTATCCATGAGACAGTCTGAACTCTTTCATCAAGCCATGTGCTTTTCGGTCAACAGCGATGAGTGAAGTTTTGAAAAAACTGTTTGGTCAGCATAAGTAGACGAAAACGCCACTGGTTGACGGAAATGTTGCCGTTTACAGTAATAGCTTCTTTATAGTACACTGCTTTGTTTGATTCGTCAGAGTTTGAACGAAATCCGAATATCCAAGGGAGTCAGGACAGAAAATCCCTTTGTCACTGTGGTAAAAGACTACTGCTCGGCCTTGAGCCAGGTTTTCAAACTGAAAGGGCCTGACCTCTCCTCGTCGTAGGAACTCTCAGCTCTCATAAGCTACGAACCCATGCATCAAGCCTTAGACAGGGACCCTATCTAAGACAATCTTCCTCCTCGCCTTAGCTTAAAGAGTAGGAGAATTACATGGTCTATCTTACCTCATGTCACGTTTCAAGAGGGTGGAAAGAACTTTCGTTATGTTTTATTCTCGAATTTGTGGTCAAAACCCAGAATCCGGTTGAAAACTATATCAGATTTGACTCTTTCCCAATCTTGTCTCTCAGAGAGGTAGCTAACGACCTGGAAAACGTGTTACTATGTTCCGTAAGAGCCATGCGTAAATATCTGAAAAGAACAAAGTATCTTAGTCTTAAAATCTCCAATTTGTTCCTGAGCACTGTTTGCTCCAAGAGTAAAGTATCAAGAAACACAATCTCATTTTAGTTGAAAGAAACAATAATAAGAGCTTATAAAAGGGAAGTGTCGCCGTGATACCCCCCCTTGAGCACACAATATCCGTGGGCTTGCTGCAAACCTAGCATTCCGCCAAAAAACATTTTTGTAGCACAAGTGCTCAAAGTTGGTTTGTGGAGAAGGCAAATCACTTTTACTGTCCATTATCTTTAAGGTAGGTACCATCTCTTTTGGCCCTATTGTTGGAGCACAATAAATGATTTAATTTCTTATGCGACACATCTCTATTTTATCAAATATCTATTATTCTCTGCAAAACTGTATAAGGGTATGTAATAGGTATCAAAGCGGATGGTGATCATGGTTGGACTTGAAACCTTCCCTTGGAATTCACCCTAATGAAGTATGAATACCTTATTTTCCAGTATTTGATGGTACAGTATATTGGAAATACTCTATGTAACACTTGATGTTCATATGACTTCTACCCCCTGGCAAAGAGTCATATCCTCTGGGATCGAACGTACGGTCTTCCCTCTATAAGAGTTGTTTACACAGTTCAAATATTCACTTTTGATCTATTACTATTATTTAATAGTAATTGTATCTATTAGAGTTGAGGGCATATCTAAGGAAGACTTCCAGGAGTTTGTATCTGCGTAGCTATAAATTACAAATTTTAAGTGTGTGTATTTTTCCTAGCTATACAGACCTGAGTCCTTTACAAAGATCCCGCACAGCCTCACAAGTCTTTGACCAGGAGAGAGTGGTTAGAGTTATGTGCAAGCGTCTTATGCTGCATTCGCAGTGGTGGTTTAGTATCTATAAGAATGGTGTAATCAAACCCTTTTTCTTTGTTGTCTGTTTGGAGAGAAAGCGAGACTAGAAGTAACCCATATGAATGACTCGGGTTGTATAGCAAAGAGTGTGATATAAATTTGAGGTAATTTTGATAATTTGTTAGTGACTCACATGGATGGCTTGCTTAGTGCATCCTTATCTTGTTGATCAATAACTGTACAGTATATTTAAACATTAAAAGTTGAAATCCGATCTCAAAACTACATTTAACTTTTTTAATCATTGGGTTCATAGATGGAGGACACAACATCATACTATAGACTTGAAGATATATTTACAATAGATATGATTAGGTAAATATTTAAGGTACTTATCCACTGCTCTCATAACATAAGTGAAATATCTGTTCTAATGAGAATACAAACTTTGGTCTTTTATATGGTTATCTTCATTTGATGGAGCAATTGCAAAATGGCTGAAGTTTGCTGTTCATCAGCCTTTTGTGTAGTTTTTCCCATCCACCTTCATGAATAAATTCTGACCTGCTGTTCTGCAATTTTAAGACTTGCATTAAAATAAATATTGTACAAACACCTTTTCACTTTAGATAATCTCACCTAACCTGATTAATTAAGTGCTGTGACCTTACCTTGCTGTGGAAGCCCTCTGTTATTTTACAGCAATTTTATTTTGCCATCACATAAAATGAGGACTTACATTATTTAGATAACTGAAATATGTTGTAGATAAATTTCTGTAGACATTTTATATGTAGATGAATTGTTTTTGTAGATAATGTCTTGTAGACAAATTAACTCGATACCAGCACAGATAACGGAGATAGAAACCAAGTCTTATGGGATAAATACTGTGCATTTATTGCACGATATTGAGAAAAATATACAATATACAAAATGCCACGTGGTCTGAAGTTAAAGGTTTTTCCCGCTTATATAGTACGTAGACCGGAAGTGTTGCCAGATGTACCATGTCGTACTTACCAATTCAAATTTTACCCACCATTAACGTACCGTATTTATGTCCAACCTGCATCCTACCGTCAGCAGGCCGTTCATGTACAGGCTCGAGCCCTGACCGCAATTTGCATTCAATCACATCACAGCTGGTACAAGCACCTCATGCCTGGCTAACCCCTCCCCCCCTGATTTTACTTAGCATTCCCAAAATGTTTATACGTGTGGTTGCCGACTGCCATTAAATCTTCTCACAGGAGCAAGATACTGTACGTGAATGTGTAACCCCACCTATAGTGTATGTAATTATATTTATTTAAAAATTTCACAATTTAATGTAAGCAAATAAGAAAGTTATAAAGTTGATTAATTATCAGAGAGAGTTTATGCCAATAGGATACAATATGTTTTTTCATTAATTATATGCAGTACAGTATACTGAATTACTTATTTTATGCTTTATGGGACACTTGTGCATAATTTTTTTCAACATTTTTTTTTTTTTGTTTACATACATTTAGTTTTAACAAGTGCTTTTGGCTTTTTCTCTAAAATGGAGTAAAAATCACCACACAGCGCAATCAATGCTTGTGGGCAATGTTACTAATTTCATTCTAGTCGACATTTAGTACTTGTCCACAAAAAATGTGCATAAAGGGGAATTTTTGTGCACAGACTGTTACAATGCTTGTAAGTCAATAAATTTTTGTGCTAGTAAACCGCTGTCCTCGTACTGTATCCAGTCGCTTCTAAACTGAGGTACTACTGTACGCTGCAGAACTATGCCTCCCAATAGGAGAAATTTAGTTGGCGCAGAAAGGAGGAGGCTAAGCGCGATCTTTCTCCCTTAAGGGCGAGGAAAGCACATTCTTCTTCTTGCACCCCCAAATTTCTTTCAAAATCTCTTCTCGTTTGCACTCTTCTGAGGGACGATCGATCAGGATTGCAGACAGTCTTAACTCCTTGGCAACCCTGGGGTACTGAGGAGTAGATGCTTCCCCTAGAGGAGCAACTTCACCTCCAGCTGCTGAGGAGCCATTTTTCCTTGCAGATGTGCTGCAGGTATGGCTGACCTTAGGGGTTTCTGTGCCCCCTTCGAAGGAAAAACTTGTTAGTCTCCTTCAGCGCAGTGCCAGGTAGGACCCTTCTCCAGAGCCTTCAACATCTCACATTTTGGAGCTTTGCAAAGTCCATCTGTCGCTCACTCCTGGACCTTCCACGTGTGGACAAGACGATCGCTCGCAATTCCCCCCCTCCCCTCCAACAGCTTGCTGACGATGATCCTACTCTCCATCCTGCGACTTCGTTGTTCTGTAACCTCCAGCCTTCTGTTTCTTCCCAGAGGAACCCTTCGGCTGCAGGTAGTGATCTTCCAGAGACCAGTGCTCCTACCACCAGCAGCGAGCAAGGACGAGACTCTCCATCTTCTCGTCCTTAGGGACACACTAATTCTGGATCGTAGGTCATCACTTTCCAAACACACTTCGTCTAGAAGGCGTTCTTGCTCTAGAGCTTTACGCTCATGAAACCATCGGTCTCAACACACTCCGTGGAGGCGTTCCTCTTCTCAAGGAGAAGTCCCGCGATCACGCTCTGCACGATCAAGAGCATCCCAGTCTAGACCTAGGTCCAGTTGCTCGCGTTGTATATCACGAGGGCGACGTTCACGCTTGCGATAGCAACGTTCATGTTTGCGAGTCCGACACTCACGTTCGCGAGCTAGGTATTCACGACGCTCCCGTTCGCGAACAGTACGTTCACGATCAAGGTCTAGACATTCCTCGGTTAGGGGTAGAGGTAGGCGTTCGTGCAATCCGTCAGCGCGTAGCCCCTCAACCCAACCTTCTAAACGACCTTGGACCGAACCTGATCATAAGACTGACCGTCCCTCAGATAGACTTCCAGCTAAACTTCCAGTGCCTTTTACTACCGGGGGTGTTTTAGCAAAGCGTTCACCTATGCAACGCTGGGAAATGCGTCGTGATGTGACGTGTTCTCCAAAGTTTATGATTGCCCCTACTCAGATGCCCTCTCTACCGACTTCGTCGAGTGTAGGTGCATTTTTGCTGCAGCAGGAATGTGCTATACCTTCCTCTTCCAGTGTGGCTCCTGTTGCAAGCACTTTTTCTCAGGAATCGCGACCAAATCTTGCAAATTTGCTCGCAAAGCAGCAATTCACGAGCAGAGGTTTCGTAACTGCGAGCAAGTGTGGTACCAACACCTCTGCCTCCGTCTTCTACCACCTCTAAGCGGCAGGCCTATAATCTTTTCAGAGGCTTTTAAAGAGCCTCCTAATAGGTTTGCTAATGTCCCCATTAGCCCGGATCATCCTTCTTGTCCTTCGAAGTATTCTGCTGCTGCAAACTCTCCCCCTTATGTCTATGCAGGCTCCCTCCAGAGCTCTCCCTAAGGGACATTCTCCTCCTGGACTTCCAAGGAAAGCCCATGGCTTACCTGAAGGTTCTGAGCTTCCTGCATTGGTAAGCACCTTCCTCTCTACCCTGCAGAAGTCTCTGGGTATGGCTCCTCCACTGCCACAGCCTCCAACTGCCTCAGTCAGAGCTACTTCAAGAATTCCCTTGGAGTCCTCTTAGAGTTCATCTCTTGGGAGTTTCGACCCTAGAAGGAGACCAACGTCGGATCACCTTCATCTCGATCTTGTGCCAAGGGTCCTCCTCCTCCTGACTCTTACATGGCCAACCTGCCTTTTACTCCAGTTAGGAAACCATGGCTAAGAGGCAGAAGAGAAGGATGAGAGGTGTAACACACCTGACGCCGACATCATCCACCCTAGGACGAGTAGGGACATTGTGTCCAGGGAGGTAGCTGTCCATCCCTTCAACCCCCAAGAAATTGAGGTAGTGGCTTCGGACCAGTGTCCGATTTCTTTACTTCCTCCTGAGGAGGAGCCTTCAGCTCCCACTGTCAAAGCTTCGGCTACCGGTGTCTCGCAGTCCTTGCAAGTTCCTCCTCCTAATACCGTTGAGGAATGTCCTGTGGGAAGGGAGTCTAAGGATACTAAGACTAAACCAAAGAACTCTGCGGCAAGGGAAGCTCGTTTGGCTGAGGCACAGAGAAGGTCCCCTGTGGCGGATCCCTTGATTGATACCGTTGACGACCCTGACCTAACTTAAACTCTGGACGCGAGCCTGGAGGTGGAAGAACCCTTTGATACGGACGATGAAGATCTTCCAAAGGCAGCCAGAGACCTGAGTCGGAACATACCTCTTGCATGAGGGCCATCAATAGGCTTGTCAACTTCTGGTACCACCTCCCAGAAAGGTAAGGATATGGTTCTCGATGAGATCTTCGACACCTAGAGGCCTCCTAGAACTAGAACTAGTGCAGCTTTGTCCTGGTGTAAAGGCTTGACGGCCGCCTAAAGGAAGGCTGTCACTCAGATATCCGGAACTTCTAGTTCCTTGAGGGGAGGTTCTTCCTTTTGTCTTTCAAAGGAAGTACAGTACTATGAGATCAAAGTTAAACCCCATTCAACCATGTCCCTCGTCCCTTCAGTGAAATCTCTTAACGAAGGGTCTTCCGCCACAAACCCTCTCCTCTCTGAGTACCTCCCTCTTGGCAGTTGAGCTCCTTAACATAGAGAGATGCGCGAAGTACGCCATGCAGGCAGCTCCCTGGCTCTACCTATGGTTAGGATCCGCAGGCTTCATGGTACACTCCCACGACCTTTCTAAGGAGTCAGCCAGGAAGACTTAGGAGTCTTTCCTTTTGTCGGGTACCCGAACTCGAGTTCTTATCGCTCTTATGTTGTCAACCTGTTGGAGAACGCTATTATTATTATTTTTATTTTTATTATCACTACTTGCTAAGCTACAACCCTAGTTGGAAAAGTAGGATGCCTTAAGCCCAGGGGCTCCTACAGGGAAAATAGCCCAGTAAGGAAAAGAAACAAGAAAATTAAATATATTAAGATTGACGATTTCACTTTTGAGAAACCTCTAACCAATCTCTTCTTGAGTTTACTTATATACCTGGTTGATGTTCAGCAACTGAATTTCTCAAATTATTGAACTAAAATATATCTAATATTTCTTATTCCCGATCTTTGCATTAATCTGTGCCATTTATTCAGGTAGTACATTATGCAAGCTGTATAGTACAGTACTGTATAAGGCTTATCATATTGATCATGAGTTCTATTCAGTTTTTCAAGCTATACCATCCACTACATGCTATAGGGTGTTTTTTTTATTCTAACAAGGTTGTCTTTTCTAATGAGTGACTCGGTACCTCAATGTATTCTAGGAGTTGTATTCCTTAGACTAAAAGTTTGGAATGATCTTCGTAATCATGTTGAATCAAAGTAACGTAATTTTAAATCCATGGCAAAACTATGTTTTTGAGCATGTTGGAAGGACTGGAAAATTTAGTAATATCTTTGGATGGACTCCAGAGAAGAATATGCAAAAGAAAAGACCTCGGTGGATCCTTAAAGATGGTGCCCAGAGCTCCCATTTCCTTTTGCAGACCAGGAAGTCTTACCAAAGGATGCAATATTCCATTTATATAATTTGTCCACAAGTATTAGGAAGTGAATAACTGGATGGTTGTAACGCGTAAGTGAAATTTTTGTGGTACTTGATTGCCTAAGAAAATGGAATGGTGTCTTTGGTAGACAGTAGAGAGTAACAAACCAGCATAGCCCCCATGTAGCTGGAAGAGTCTTATAAAGGCCCGCCACAATCTCTCCCTAAAGGTAAACTAGACATGGTTATAAATTAGTCACTTGAAGAAGTGCAATAATATCCTCATAACAAGATGCTTGGCAAACACTGAAAGAGTTAACCCTTTTACCCCCAAAGGACGTACTGGTACGTTTCACAAAAGCCATCCCTTTACCCCCATGGACGTACCGGTACGTCCTCGCAAAAAAATGCTATAAAATTTTTTTTTTATTTCATATTTTTGATAATTTTTTGAGAAAATTCAGGCATTTTCCAAGAGAATGAGACCAACCTGACCTCTCTATGATAAAAATTAATACTGTTAGAGTAATTTAAAAAAATATACTGCAAAATTTGCTGGGAAAAAAATAACCCCCTGGTGGTTAAGGGTTGGAAATTTCCAAATAGCCTGGGGGTAAAAGGGTTAACATCACTAGGTGCTTGGTTTCCTAAAATCAGCACCAAATTTGTGGAAGTGAAGTAGTAATAGTTCGGTATACCTACTTGCTGTGTCTGGAATGGAGAGGTATTTTTGTTTGGTGCCTTATTTTATGTAAATAGAACATTTTAGGTAGTTGTAAAGGTGAAAACAAACAAATAATGCTATTCTTCAAAAGCACCAAAGTGGTATGGAAAGTAAATCTATCATGTTTGAATCAGTTAGAACACATTTGGACTCACTGTTTGATGCTGTTTTCTATTCCTTTCCAGGTCATATGTGGTAACAGATGGCACTTTGTGAATCATCTTTGTTTTTGCATATTGACTATCTACATCTCCCTTCCATAAAGAACAGTTGCATAAATTTGATGCCGTAGTTGCTCAGTAATATTTGTATTACTTATATAAGGGAGAACAGCGCAGTGAAAGATAAGCGAGATTTTAAGAAATTACGGTCATTGTAATAGAAATGGTCTGAAACACCTCAATCAACAAGCAGGAATTTTGGGTTTTGGTCAGTTATACAGCATATTCTGTAACCTACAAACAGAAAATCACATGATATCCCTACATGAGCCTCTAAATCGTACATGGGTTTGGAGGACCTCATCTCTTAGCCTTATAGGAAATGCCGAGTAATACTCTCAAGCATTGCCTCTTGTAAAGGGAAAGATTAGTCTTCTTATTTTCAGCTACTGTACACTTGTATCTAAACAAGCACTTACTTGGAGTCTCACGGGGCTTTTGCATTGACACTTTGGCATTTCTGATTGAATGTCAATCCAGTATGGGCTTTACCTCCCAGTTACACCTTGCAATTTTATTTAACTTCACCGATTGTCATTGTAAAGCTGTAAAATGCTTTGTATTCTTCTATTCTTCTTCCGTTCCCGTTTTCATTCTTCCATCTTACTTTCCAACCTCCTATAACTTATATTTCTTTTGGGTTTTGCCTTTAATACACTGAAGCACTTATACCTTGCATGCCCTAGTGCTGGGCTATAATGCCCTTATCTTATAAATCCAATACTACTAGGTCCTAGTATTCATATACATTGGCTTTTATAATATAACCAATATAACGGTTTATTTTTAAATAAATGGTTACATAACTTCCATGCAATTGTAGTTTATATTAAGAAATTTTAATTAGTTCATATGCTATGAAATTATAAACCTTTTAGTAATGCATTTATTTGAGGGTTTGTTTAATTTTTTAAGAAGGTTCCTGAAAAGGTTTAATGGGGTACATTATACATCATTTGTTTTGGCATCGTTCCGTCTCCTAGCTACATTTGCCTTATGTCCTACTTTACATCCTTTCCAGTTTAGGTTTTGCATTATTGGTCTCTAACCTGCTCTTACTTTACCGCATGGTGAAACTGTCGGAGTTCTGTTTCACTTGGGTCCTGAATGGTCTCACAAGCTCCAGCACTGGCTTCCATAGTTCAAATTCATACATAAGCATAATCGCAAAATGTCTAAATATTACAACCTTAATGTAGCAAGTCTCCTTTCATGAAGGTTTCCTCTCGTAACTGGTGTAGTCACACCTTAATGTACGTTTTCTTTAGTTAACGTTTTCTCTGATCGCTTCAAAATTTTAATCTTTTTGGTGCTTAAAATGCCATTTGGATAATTAAAAGAATTCTTATGTGGCATAATGTTTTATTATAACAAGTTTGCCAGATTTGAGGTTTATTGTGTCATTTGTGGAAGTAGGTTAGTGACGTCGAACGTGTGGGAGGTGGCGGCATTATGTACGTCATGATGCCGGCTGTCAACCTACGGCGTTGCAAGGAACAATTTCTGTGCTTAAGAATTTTTAAAATCTCTACTTGCGGGAAGGTTCAAGGGGGGGAAAGTTTGTCAATTGACATTTTTGGAGGCTTTAATTTTGTTAACGTTGGGAGTTATATTTATAGGTATAAAACTCCCTTGCTCTATACTCGGCGACATTTGGAGAAGTTGCCATTGATGATATTTTGGGTTCAATTTCAGTTTCGTCCAGTAAGGAGTTGAGATATTCTTTACTTCCTATGTATCACCACGATATTTAAAGATCGGTTCGTTTGATTAGAAATCTTTTAAATACATATCCCCGATCCACGTTGCTTTGTTAATGACATTATAAGTGATACTGGTTGCGCAGAGGCCGGCGTGTTCAGGCAGAAATCAGTCCCGAGTTTAGTTGCGATAGCGAGAGTGAGTGGAGAGGAGACTACCAACTTACGTCGGGAGCTCTTTGTGAACAACGGTACAGCTTCATCTCATACTACCTGTATTTATCAGCTAACCGTTGGTGGGTGGGTGGAGGTATGTTTACAAGTTTTATTAAAAAGTTAGCACCTCATAACCAGTCTGGTGTGATTGCAAGGTTTGCAGAATCGTGTAGATATTCCCCCGGCTCCGACCCGGATATACATTGAGAATTTTCTATATTCTAGTCTAGTCCGGGTTGCATACACATACTGTACTCTTTACCTCAATTCTGGGAGAGGGAGAGAAACGTGATCTTGGGACTCCATGGCGGCTTGGGATTTTTGATTGATGACGTAGCTTTCGTCGTGACAACGTTAACGTCCATTATAGTGGCAGACGTAGCTTCTCCCCATTATCTGTGCCGTTGCGAACATTTTCTCTTTTCGTATGAAGTCCTGATCAAGTGACGTGTTTCTTCGTGTTGTGGTTGTGAAATCGTGAAAACCACCTAACGCCGCATCCAACCTCATTACTTTCTACGGCGAAGTGGTGCAATAAAAACACATTTCCCATTGTACATCTTCCCTCCTGGCGGTGTCGCAGCTGGCACTAGAGGCAAGTTCGGAGTTTCACCCAGTTCCCGCGTTGTGCTATAACCAGGGAGGTATTTTTTTGGCCCGATATTTATTTTGTGTGTGGATTTCTATCCGCAAGGCCACTTTACCATTATCACGAGTTGTGTTTTATTCCGTGAATATACGGTAGATTTTGGATGGTCTGAGCGTCCACTGCAGGCAGACTGCGTCAACCCCACCCACCCTCTAGTCCCCTGGTGTCCCCCATCTTCTTACCCATGGTAGTATCCTACCACACCCTCAGGCTTCCTGTCGGAAGGATGTTAAAGGACTGAGCAACTTCCACATTTTTTCTATCTCAAACGATTTAATTTTCACAAGCTGTTGTCTTTTGATAAAGGTAGTGTAATTTCTTCGTCTATCTCATAGGATTTAGAGTAGTTTTTTTATGATGAAAGATATGATTGGTCGAGTTATTTTGTTTAATATCTGATCTATATCCTGAATGTGAACTTGAATATATATATATATATATATATATATATATATGTATATATATATATATATGTATATATATATATATATATGTATATATATATATATATATATATATATATATATATATATATATATATATTAATCGATTTTCCGATTTTTTTTGTCATTCCCATTCATTGATCCAAGGGTAATGAGTAACACACGACATTGATCGAATTTCATGTCTGCCTTTCGGTCTGCATTTTCTGTCTACCAACGGTTTACTAAAATATATATATATATATATATATATATATATATATATATATATATATATATATATATATATATATATATATATATATACGTATATATATGTGTGCATATATATATATATATATATATATATATATATATATATATATATATATATATATATATATATATATATATATATATTGTTATATGTGCTATTATAAGCTTTTCCAAAACATCGAAATTCGTACGTGCATAGAGGAATGACAGTCACTGTGTTGTTAACCCAGTTATAAATCGGACGTTGTTACGTAGTGATAACACTTGCTTTTTCGTGCTTGATCATAAACCTTATGGACGAGTGGTTGATCGTTCATAATGAGGCTGGGTTTATTCGAAGTCTTGGTAATGTAGCATTAGCTTTTATATTGGGAAAGGTGATTGGTGAATTTTGAATGAAAGAATAGAAGCAAGTCTATTTCACATTGGCTATGTCAGCAAGCGATAAAACTTGGGCATTTCCTCCATCAGTGACGTTATACTTGCCAAGCTGACATAAGGAGAACGAAATGTGTAAACAGTTCAGGAAATGCTCGGAGGTGATACAGCAATCCACTTTTGCAACAAATCGATGGGAAAGCCTTGGTGTTTTTATTTTTATATGTTTTCTCGTACCTGAATATACTTGTTTTATTTCTATAAGAGTAAGGTTCGTTATGAATTCTCAGAAGCATGTTCATATCGCCCTTCAAGTAGTGCCTGACTTGGCTCTCCATTCCTTATATATATATATATATATATATATATATATATATATATATATATATATAT
>NC_090735.1:110027348-110051067 GCF_036898095.1 Palaemon carinicauda
TCATAAATTTGATCTAAAGAGTCGGATGCTTAGATATCAATTAGTCACACATGAAAGATATTGCTGCAGGGAAACTACGTATGATCCACAAGATATGCGAAATTGCTAGTGAAGGGCGAATATGTTTTAAATCATTCGGCAGTTTTTAATTGTTAAATTGAAACTACTATAGTTTCAGGTATTAAACGTCAAATAATCCCTGGAGTTCCCTTATTTAATTTAATTAGAATGGTTGTTCTTTGAGATTGGTTGAATTATCACATGGTTCATGTATCAAGGAAGAGTGACTTTTCTAGTGATGAATGTGAAAACACACACCGAGTCAGCTTGTCTACAAATGCTTTTTAGGATACCTCGTTAGTTATGTTCTGGTCGGAAAATGAAGAGAAAGAAAAAAAAGAAAAGAGGGAAAGCAGAATCTTTCATGGACATCAGTCCACATTAGCTCGCATGCCAACCACAACAACTTGGTTAATTATGTACTGTAAGTATATATGACCCTTTGGTACAAGACGGAAACACAGGGAATGAGCTAAGGTAAATAGGCTTCTGTTAATGTCGACAATCGAAACTATGGTACCTTAAAGGTCGCTTCCAAACAAGGTACTGAATAACTGTTTTTTGAAAGGTCCGAGGATTTTATTTATAGTTGTCTTTTATCAAATTAGAACTTAGGGGGCTCAAAATCATTTGGATACTTGAAGTGATATTTAAATGCTATAGATATTTAATCGTCGTGTTTTAGAAGAAAAAAAAGTTTGTAAAAGACATGATGCTGTCACAGCTTTACATGTTTGGCATGCCTGCAATAACAACAAATGTTATAAACTACATATGTTTCTTAGTGCAATATTATTTTAGCCATTTGCAACTTACCCAATTTTATACCTTTTATTTTAATTTTTACCATTTCCTTGAAGATGAAATAGTTTGTCCAGGTTTTGTACACTATAGATTGCAGTACTATCATAACTTTTCAGCCCTCATTTAGTCTGAATTTACTTTGCAGTGGATTTTCTATGATACTTTTAACGTGATGACTGGGTGGGGAAACCTTCTCACACTTGACGTAGGGTGGCGTTGTTAATGACGACAGGCGTGGAATCAATAGACTCCAATTGCATGACTTCAATCAAGCTTCACGCTTCGTGAGGTTCACATCCTATTCGTTGGATCTCGTTTGTGTGTTATGATAGCAGTTTTCGAGACTAGAAATTAGGGTTCGAATGCATCAATAATATGACTATTAATTCGTTTTGCAACCAGAATTTTGGTTGTCATGCATCAGTGAGGTAGGAATTTGTAGTCATAGTACTTTTAAAAAGTTGTTTGTCGGCATAGAAATAAAGGTACATTACGCAAAATGGAAGAACGAAGGAAACCCCATTTAAGCTAAACTATTACGACACCGTAAAAACATTTCTGAACTGTTACCAGTTGTTCAAGACAATGTAAACGTTTAAAGGGAAAGGTCACTCATGAATGGCAAAGGCAAGGAACAATAACAATCCCTATGACTGACCATTTACTTATATAAATATTTTTAGCGGTCTTGTGACCAAAACAACCGTGGATGCTTGATTCAAGCTCTTCTTTGACGAATACGTTTTTTTAATGTCTTACTTGTACTCATGGTTCACATATCGATGAATTGATTATCCTTCCAATAACAGCGTAGACAACTTTAGTTATAAGCTTTCCAACTCACGATCGCATTGCACTCTTAAGAAGGGCAAGTTCACTCAGAAATTTTTACGGTTATCTTTTCACTGAGAAACATATCACTCTCCACAGCCTACGCTTTCCTCTCCAAAATGTGATCCATCTATCCATTGCAATTGAATTTGTAGTGCCGGTATAATACATTAATTTGAAATTCTCTGCCTGTTCCTTTTATTCAACTTAGTCTTAAAGATTCTCTACCTGCTTTTATGTTCCTTGACTTTATTTAAAGCAAGGACAGCTTGTCATTTGTGGCACGAGAATTATATAGTTGATAACGTTTTTTTTTTTAATGTTTTTGATATTGCAATGTAAAGGAGCCCTAGGGTTTAGACACCGCGCTATTACATCTTGGGAGTAAAATAGTTATGTACTTCCCTAATTGACGAGAAGGACCCTCTTGCTTCTCCTCTCTCAACATTTATTGTTGTTGGGGAATAGTTTGTTCCACAGATCTTCCATACTTTGTATTTTTTTTTATCTTTTTTTATCTTTTATCTTCTTTCGCAGTTTGTTGCATGTCTCTTGAATTAGTCGTGAAAATAGGGGGAGGAAATGACACGCTCTAATTGCCACACTATCGTTATCATTACAGGATCATATCGACCTAATAATTTTTTTTTTTCATTCTGGTGTATTTCTTGCTAATATTAATGGTCATAGTTCCCTGGGTTGGTGACTCATGATCATACTGTCAGGAGTTACGCGTGGGTGAGGCTGTCGCATCTCGTAGTTTCATGTTATGCTCTATTGAGAAGGGCTAATGCTCATGCTGCTGCTGTGTTGACGAATCTGACGATTCAACTGAACGAACTCTGTTGGTGGCTGCTGCTGCTGATCCTGATGACGGATCTGATGATTACCCTCACGTTACTGTTTGCGCGCGATGGACTCTGATTTTTGCCTTACCTGGATTTCCATTGCATTTATAAAATACTGTTAGAAATATTAAGTGTTAAGGCAACCAGGATTTACATATATACTTTCTATAGACTTTGAAGGCAGCAGAATGTTCTTATTACAGGTTGAGTAGGAATCCCTACGTCATTCTTCCAAAAAATGCAGCCGTGCATAGCCCTACTTTGTATTTCGAACGCCAGTTTATCTTCATTTTATCATGATTTTAGGCCCTTTCAAAACTCAGTCTGGAAACGCATATCGTAGAAATAGGGGCCGCTTAATAGCATTCTTAGCATTAATGGCGGGTAATAAGAAACATTCATAAATCTAATCATAGAATAATAAACTTAAACTTGAAAGAAAAGTGATGACTCGACTTACTGTAATATACGGTCGGGAAATAATCCATGTTGTATGTACCCACGTTTTCATTCATGTAGACCAATGGTTTTAAAAGTCTTAACTGTTCAAAAAGGAATTTGTAGCTGCACTTTTTTGACACATTTATGATTGCTGTATTTGAACTTCTTGTCATAATTGGATAGTCGCATCTCTTCTGTATTAATGATTCCGTACTTTACTTGTATGTTGGTCACCGAGTCCTCGATTTGTAGTACTTGAGTCATTATTATTTGAGAAAAGAGAGAGAGAGAGAGAGAGAGAGAGAGAGAGAGAGAGAGAGGAGGAGAGAGAGAGAGAGAGGGGGGGGGGGGGGGGGCAGGAAATACGCTGGTGGCGGACTGGTTGTAGTGATGAGTCATCACTACAGAAACACATCAGCTGATTGTGTAGCGGCATTCGCCTCTTACCGTCTACCCCTCCTGGTGGTCGCTTCTTGAATGGCAGTACCTCTCCATGACTCCATCATGCTTCAGTTCACCTCTAACCGGCCGAACTGTTCTAAGGTCTTTGAATCTGCAAGTAAATAGTGCAGTATTGACTTTTTAAGAATGCTAGTTCATTTTCCGTTTGAAAGCTTTCACAGCATTTGCAATATTTAGAGCGATATATCGCAATTGATTTTAGTTTTGTGTTCCGCTAAGAAAATACATAATAATGTTGAATTGCACATAGTTTTACTGTACAACCATTTCATAAAATCCCAAGTATAGACTTAGATAATTTCAGTGTTATGGAAGTGAGTTGCCCTAGTGAGTTAGTAATCAAGCATAATTCAAGAAAAAAATAGCTTGCAGGGATGTTGGATGTTACCGATATCCGAACATTGATTAATGTGCTCGTGAATAATGTATTACCTCAGGTTTACCGTGTAAGATCCACTTCTCGTCTCAACCAGTATTTACTAGCTTTGGATAGAAGATAATCTGGTGCAAGATCTCTTTAGACTTTGGCCTGGTCCTTCAAAACCCGATTGTGTACAAATATACGTCTGTTCATCGCTTTAAAGATCTTAACTTTTTTTTCTAAATAAACGTGAAAAATATGCAATTAAAGTGAGGCCGTCCCGACTGTTGTACATTTTTCATAAAGCGATTCAGTTGGTCTCGGTTGTGAATTTTTGCCGTGTTACTTTTTTCCTTTTAAATTGTCAGTGGTTAAATATCAAAGGTGTGTGTTGGACCGGATTTTTCATCCTGTCAGAGCTCCAAGACAGGATTTGGCTGTTGTCAGATTACTTATTATCTATACAGAAGAATGAAACTGCATTGTTATAGATGTTTGTATTCTGCAGATATTTACCCTCTTTTGTTGTAGTTCTGTATGTATATATGTATATATATATATATATATATATATATATATATATATATATATATATATATATATATAAAGAATATATGTATTCCATATCATACGTTTTTATTACCAGTAGTAGAGTCGGTGCTTCAAACTGTCAGTATTTTATTTTATGAAAGCCAAAATGAGTAAAAGAATTAATGGAATTATGTTGTATTTGAATGGGAGGTTTAAAGAGAGAGAATAGCTTTCTCAGTTTGTTTGATATTTGTATCGTAAAACTATTAATAGTAAATATAGAATTTCCGAATGTTATGACAGTTTACGTTAAAGACTCTCTCTCTCTCTCTCTCTCTCTCTCTCTCTCTCTCCTCTCTCTCTCTCTCTCTCTCTCTCTCTCTCTCTCTCTCTCTCTCTCTCTCTCTCTCTCTCTCTCTCGATGAAAGGAATGGTTTGTCTCTTTATAAATTTTCTTAACACAGTTGAATTTTACAAAGTTCAACAACTTGACATAAAACGCTGTACAAACGAACATCAATTATTACCGTTACTTCGAAGAAAATGACCTATGACCCTGAGATTGTCAGTGAACAGTATGTAGGTGGATGGGAAATTAGATGTTTATTTTTCATTTCTGATGGTAGGTACTTGTAAGGTACACACACACATACACACACACACACACACACATATATATATATATATATATATATATATATATATATATATATATTATTTTCCATCCTTTTTAGGTACGTTTCTTACTTTGGAACCTGAAGCCAGCTTTTGTGGGTCATGGCTAATCCCGTAGAGGGGTAGTGCCGTCAGTGTAAATCATGCTGGGCACTGTATTTTACAGTAGGTATTACTTAAGAGCTTTGCTGTGTCCCCTCGGTCCCTAGCCCCACACCTTTTTTTATTCAGTATATCCGTTCCGACATCTTGCTGTCCAACATCAGAACTTTTACTTCATAGTGCAACTGCAGAATTGCCCCAAGATTTACACTTCAGCGTTGAATTACTTCTCATCGCTACGCCAAATGGCCTAAACTCGCCCATCTAAGTTGGTCTTTACCAAGTGGAAGGGAAAATAGATAGAAACCCTAATTCCTATTTTTAGGAAACTCGATGTGTTCGGTTGAAGTTTGTCCTTTTCCATATAATGTGCATTTCAACTGACGTGATTTCGGTATATATGTAGATCTTGAATATATATATTACAAAAACGTTACACAAGACCTTTGAAACCCAGACCTCGCTGTCAAAAATATCTTATCTATATATAATGTAGGTAATTAATGGTTCGGTGCCTTTTTTTCAACATGCAAAAGGGAGAATAATCTGGTGCACCCTCTAATACGCATGAATAGGTGAATTGTTTAGAAGATTGATTATCACCCATCATCACTTATGTCTAAAGTACATATGTTAATACATATTTATCATCCTCTTCCCAGATGTTGAATTATCAATGTTATTACTATAGATAATGTATGTTGCCTTATGCAATGTTTTCTTATTCCCTTCCGGTAAAGAATGGATACTTCTGTTTTATCTACACAGGCCCGACGTGCGAGTGACTTACATTATGAATATGACAACTAAGGCATTAAGGTTTTCCGTGTTTCGCGAGTCGCGACATTAAGCGACAACATGTGGTGGAAATAGCACCACCATCAGCGGCAGAAGGCTTCCATGATTTTACTGTAGGTGCCGTTCGCCGCTTCGTTCATGGCAAGATAGCTTCAAGTGAAATTTTCATGGTTGATACCCTGACGAAGGACTTGAAGATGGCTGGCCTTATTCCAGAGGTGACGTCTAAGACATCATTCTGACGGTTAATGCCCGACATGGTATTCAACCTCAAAACATATTAGTGGAAGGTTTACGTGACCAACGAATCTCTTGTAGTATGCCGCAGGTTCTGTTCACTCCGGGCCCTGTGGCGCCACCGAGAAGAAGAGAGTGAGATAGTTTACGTAGACAAGACTAGATTCACCACTTAGATGAAGCACAGCAGGGAGTCGGTTGACACCAAGTAGGCTTCCACCAGTGCCATGCACAGGCGACAGTTACAGCCTGGGGAAGAGGAGCGAGTTTTGGTGGTAGCAGCTGGCACAGCCGCCGGTTTCGTTGAGGGTTTATGACTTGTTATCCGGAAAAGGGATACCGACGGAGATTACCATGGGGGAAATGTCACGGGAGATGTTTTTGCGTTGGTTGACAAAGCATCTTCTGCCAATGTTACCCGAGCCGTCAGTATTGGTCCTTGACATTTCACTTTACCGTAATCAGCTTACAGATGACTGTTTCTGTCCTACCTCGGCAACGAAGAAAGTCGACCTTATTAGATGGCTGGAGCACCACAAGCCTGATGCCACAGTACCAGAGTTGCTGCTCCTATGCCAGCAGAACCGGCCAGAGCCGTGGCCACCAAGAGATTGATCTAGGTGGCCCGTGCCAGAGCCCCAATACTTTGTGGACGATATCATCTGTGAGAGGGTTCAATAGGTCGTCCGCCTGCAACCTGCCCGCCCAGAGCTCAATGCCATTGGGTAGGTGTGGATGTGCATGAAGCATGATGTTCGCTCGTCATTGGATAGATTCACCACCGTTGACCTGCAGGTCAGGGTGGAATTAGCCAGTCTTTGCGTCACCCAAGTGTGGGATGGTGCGGTCAAACTATCTCGGGATTTTGAGGATTAATATTGGTCGTCAGACAGTCAGGAGTCTGTGTCACCGCTAACAAACAACTTTCATAACAATGACGTGTGAAGATGGCGATCAGGATGGTAATAAAGTTAATGTAGCAATGTGTATTTTTAATCCTTTCTACCTTCTTCAATTTATATATATTTAATTATTTGTTCTCTTTTTAACAATAATTATTTCATTAGAGATGAATGTGGATTAAGTATGTAGAATTGGCCCTAAAATATGAAATGAAAACTTGAGATACATAACCCTATCAAATATAGTAATAGAAGAAGGGTCGTAGGGGATCTGACATGCATTAAGGAACAGGTTATGTTGGTTGAGAGAATAAGAGCAAGTGTTATAAATGTAACTTATTTTCAGTGTAAACACCTTTCTCCACCAAATACAAAACCAGTAACTAATAATGGAAAACCCCTGACTATCTGTACGAATCTAAGTTTGCGTATAGCATTGTAAATAACGTACTCTACATATCGGTTTAAATGGAACAAGTGATGGAAAAGATCCGGTTTTTAGAATTAAAAAAATTAGATCTTTTGATGTAATGCTGTGTTCAGGGATTTATTCTAAATGATCTCCGCAATATCTAAAAAGACGCCACTCCATTATATTATTATCATTATTACTAGCTAAGCCAGAACCCTAGTTGAAAAAGCAAGATGCTATAAGCCCAATGGTTCCAACAGGGAAAAATAGCCCAGCGAGGAAAGGAAATATATAATCGACATGAGGAATAATGAACAATATGGAAATTTTATCATAGTTTGAAATTTATTTTTTGGTAATTCAAATTAACTATGTAGGAAAATAATGACTTGTAATGGATTGTTACAAATGTTATGAGAATATGAAATTACAGACTCGTGAGTATCTGAATGTAACTTTACTCTATGAAGAAATGCAAAATGAAAATGTTCCGTGTTATGACTCCAAGGAATATGCTACACAATTATATTCTCTGACGAACACAAGCCTCCTCCACTCTCCTATGTAGAGTTTGTGGAACAATTTAGAGAAACGGATGTACAGTCTGTTCATTCCCATTTTTTCACAAGATCATAAGGCGTACCTTACGTCACCATGAACGAATGGAAGGTACGTCTTTCTAGCGTCTCAATGTGCCTGCTTGACAGGCTTTAGTCTACCTTAGGTTTACTCTTATAATAACCTTAATTAACAATATCTTTAGCAGCGCACATATTTGTCGATTAATAAATAATTGGACACGGTAACTGAAAAGAACAGTGGTTTTTTACCCATTGTTAAACCCTACATTACGGGGATCGGTTGCCTGCCATCAAATTTGGTTTATGATTTGACAGCATTTTTACGGTCGCATGCCCCTGCAGTCATCAACTGCACTGCATCAGGTTCCACATTTCTTGGCAATCGGGCTAACATTTCGCTGAAAAGCAAGAATTGCAAAGTAACATCTCAATAAAAATAACTCATTTAATTGTCGAAATCAGAGGTGATTTGTTACATCTATAGTTTTAAAGGCTACTCATGAATGGTTTGAGGCAAAGGACAGTGACATTGCCCTAGTGACTGACCATTATACATATGATCAACGCCCAAACTTTCCTCACCACCCAAGCTATGACCAAGAAGGGTCAGACAGTGTCTGCTGATGACTCAGCAGGTAGACCTATAAGGCTCCCTCAAATCCCCCCCCCCCCCATTCCTTAGCTCACAAGAATAGTAAGGTTGTGCAGACACTGCATGAAATTATCTAGCTTGAACTTGTCTTGAACGCTAGTCCGGCTGAACGCCAAGCACTGACGTTTCCAATAGAATCGTCCTCATTAGCGTTTTAGTCGTTTGTAGCGTATAATATATACGAATTTTACTTCGCAAGGGTTGTCTCATCTACCATTCAGCAATTATAGTACAGGGTTAGTGGTTGATAGTTAACTATCATATTATCTAACACGTTTCTCCTTCCAGGGTCACGAGTCATTGGCCTAAGTCAAGATGAGCTTTCTTCTATATATACTTTTATTTGAAGAAATTACCGTCGTATTAAATTCATATTAACCATCAAACTGGAGATATTGCCTCGTTGCATGTGATCAGACAAATGGGGGTCTGAGCATTCTCTCTCTCTCTCTCTCTCTCTCTCTCTCTCTCTCTCTCTCTCTCTCTCTCTCTCTCTCTCTCTCTCTCTCTCTCTCTCTCTCTCTCGAGCTGTTAATTTTTTTACTTTTAGGATATGATGTTTGGAAACTTTAAGGTTTGATTTTTTCTTATATCCTCTGCATTAAGAGTGTTAATTAGGTGCTTTTGAAAAGGAAACGAATTATTCATATTCATGCTTATTACTCGCCCTTTTCCTTACATTGAGGTTTTGAATTTAATGACCTGAAATAATATATAGACTTGTTCGCGTACCCCAATGCGCTTATTTAGCCCAAAGTTGACTACCGAGTATAATTTTCTTTTTCTTGAGAGAAGTTTTATTGAATAGATCCATCGTAGATCAATTATAAGAATCACAAATTAGTTAGGTTTTATGGTATTGGGGTCTAGGTTATGCAACTTTGTAATACCTTCCCATTTCCTAAGATGCGTTTTTGGTTGCCATTCCACTAGCCCAGTGTCGGCAATTGTTGTTTCTGTATTTTTAATGAGTGTATTTCCTTTCCACTTATTTTATCATGGAATAAATGTGGTTCCTGTATCCCCCCTAGGAATGTTTTGACTTCCAAAACGAGAATTTCCAGTCACCACCGGATGTCTTTTGTTGAAGCTTTGCAGAGTTTAATGAAGGCGCGAACTGTCACTGCATAAGCAAACTAATGAAAGTTCAGCTTGTAGTAGGTTGGGGGTATCTAATGCTATTTTGAATGAAATGTGTTAGGGAGCGAAGACCAAAGCATAGCCCCCCTCTCTCTCTCTCTCTCTCTCTCTCTCTCTCTCTCTCTCCTCTCTCTCTCTCTCTCTCTCTCTCTCTCTCTCTCTCTCATATCCGTGCATAGAGGAATCGTAACTACGCGGTATTGTTCACACAAGAAATGGATTGCATTTGCTTGATAGAGTGTAATGCTTTATATCCGTTTGGCACAGCTGTTTGCTTATTGGGAAGATTGTGGGAAAATTTTCCATTTCATCGTCACTTTCATTCTTCTTTATCTCTTCTGCTAGATTGTAACAGTTCTTATGGTTGATGGCTGATGTATTACCATGTGGTTTTTTTTATTCTTTTGCAGTAGAGCTAATGTTTTGTTAACGGTTTGTTTTGGATATTTACTTCCTTCAATAATCATCGCTTTGTTGCTTTTAGTTCTTATTGTGAAGAATATTCCCGACGCTTAGTCATTACGTTAAACAGGTAAACCTCACCCGTGATTGTTGTTGTTGTTGTTATTATTATTATTATTATTATTATTATTATTATTGTTATTGTTGTTGTTGTTGTTGTTGTTGTTGTTGTTGTTACTTGCCAGGATACGATCGTAGATGGGAAAGCGCAATGGCCCCAACAGAGAAAGCAGCTCAATGGAGATATGAAATTGCTAATAAATTATAAATTAATGATTTAAAAAGGAAAGAAATTTGACAACAATGTAAAGATATATAATTCTTTTATGGACCGTAAAACTAAGTGGTGTAGAAATATACAAAATTCGTATGCTGTTATCGATTGCAATTTTGCCTGGGTTGCACCTTCACTGGCACTTTCATGCTCTAATCTTCAATAAGTGATACAGTATACTACTGTAGCGTATTCTCGCTGAATGTTTATCAATTCATATTGTGATTGTCTGGTTAATGAAATCAACGTTGGATCATATGTGAGAGAGAGAATGTTCGAGAAGTAGATTTTTGTGTTTTTGTTTTTGTTTTGTTTTTGTTTTTAGAGAGAGCGAGCCTTTTATGACGTAACTGGCAGACCGGTCGAGCGAGCACATTGAACTCGCATTACCCACTTCAGCGATGAAGTGCGATTCATCGTCACGTGACCAATTACTTGTCTCCTCTACTCTCTCCTCTCCTGGTTCCCGCTCCCGCCGTGATCAAGAATTTTGTGTGACTCACTCCTTACCTCCCCCCCCCCCTTGGAGATTGTAGGAAAATCATCATCATCATCATCATCATCATCTCCCACGCCTATTGACGGCAAGGGCCTCCTTAATCCTTTCCATAGACTGACTAAATCCATAGAGGATTCATTAGTTAGATTCATCCAAAGTGCCTATTTAAGGCAAGTGACCCCTGCGGGGGGCGAAATGTAGGAAAATAGATTCTTGAAAAAGATGTGCATAGTCTGGTTAGGAGGACGACCCTATGCCGATCGATGCAAGGCCTCAAAGAAAAGTTACCTATGTGATGTGTTATGATTGTTGCTGTGTCATTGTTTGGGTATGATTCACTGTTCCTAGCTAAATCAGTAGGATGTGCATTTGTTTGCATAATTTATTAGTTTGTCGTTAGTTTAGTTTTTCCTTGACCATTCAAGATTAAGGATTGTTTTTTTTATATCCAATAGTTTCAATTATGGATATTTATCTGTTTGCTTTCTATTAGTTATCCAGGATATATATATATATATATATATATATATATATATATATATATATATATATATATATATATATATATATATATATACACACACACACACACGTGTGTGTTGTTATTACTAAAGTAAGCAACAACTCTGGTTGGAAAAGCGGGAGGCTATAAGGCTAAGGGATCCAACAAGGAAAACTTGGCCAGCTAGGAAACGAAATAGAAAACCATATTAGAGGAAATGAATAATGAATATAAGATAGCGTAAGATCAGTAACAGCGTTAAAGTAGATCGGTCATATATGTCCTCCTGTTCGATGCAAGTTTCAACTTCTGAAGTTCCACCGATTCAACTGCCTGATTAGGAAGATCATTCCACAATCTGGCCACATCTGGAATGAAATATCTAGAATATTGTGTCGTGCTGAGCCCTATGGTAAAAAAAAAAAAAAAAAACATGATTTTTAGAATGAACTACATACCTAGTACTATGTACAGGATGGATGGTACAGTCTCGTATGATCTAAATGCAAAGGATGGCAGGACCTATGGGAAAGCTTATGCAAGGCGCATAAAGAACTGATTGAACGATGGTGCCAGAGATTAATATCTAGATCAGAATTAGAAATTTAATAGGCTGCAAGTTTTTGTCCAGCCAATTAAGATGAGATTCGGCAGCTGAAGACCAAATAGAACAGTACTCGAAGCTAGGTGAAATGAAAAATAGATATTCAGAATAGATTGAATGATCACCGAATAACGTTCAAGCCAAATTTTGTACATTTGTAGAAAGTGTTTTTTCAAAAGTACATTCCCAATCAAGAATCATACCTAAAATTATAAAGTAATGATATAAGAGTTAACGGAACATTATCGATGTTGAGATCTGGATGATGAGTCACTGTCTTTGACATACTTACAATCATATTTTGAGTTTTGTTAGAGTTCAACTTAATTCCCGTTAAATTGCACCAATCACTAATTTTAGCTAGATCCGTAAAATAAGGTATTCAGCAACCACTGATCAACATTCATTAGTAGAATAAAACATAACGATGGCATTATGAATGATATTAAGAATATATAAATTCACATTAGGCTGTTAATTCTACCCAAGCATTTCATTCTCAATTTCGAACTATTTTTTCATACGTCTTTTCAAGTAAATGGTTTCCAGAGCATAATGGAATGGGAGTTTGCAGTGCATCCTTGACTGGAGCGCTCTATCCTTTCCCCAAATCCTATCGCCGTTCAACTTCCTCGGCTCTATTAACATTACAAATTTGTCATTTTCGAATTTTGTATGAGCTACTCCACGTGTGTGCATTTGAGCAAGCTCCAATGAAGTTTATTTCCTCTAAACTGTAAAGCGTTTTTTTCAGCTCTTACTAAATTAGATTTTTCCCCTCCGTCAAGGGACTAGTATATGAATATCATGGTAAATTTGTAACTATTCCGTCAGTGCATTTTTTTTAACCTGGGCTTCCCATTGAGTTTACTCTTAAACTAAAAATGTCATCTTAATTTTTTTTATTTAAAAAAAAATCCAAGTTGTTCATATGTATGCTTTTCTTAAGTCTGTCCCGTTTTACACTTGAAATTTAAATTTCCGTGTATTTTGATTGGTTCGGTCCTTTAATTCTCCCTTACTGCCGTTGTGTTATTAAGCAGTCCATCCCTTTGACTACCCAAGCGTTGACTACCCAGAGAGTCGACGAACGTCACCTTTAATCTCTCTCTCTCTCTCTCTCTCTCTCTCTCCTCTCTCTCTCTCTCTCTCTCTCTCTCTCTCTCTCTCTCTCTCTCTCTCTCTCTCTCTCTCCGGTTTTGTTGTCATTGCTTTTAGACTAGCTGCGTACTCATGTATGTCATTTTTAAGTCATCGCCAGGTAAATGAGATTAATTTTTTTTCTCTTTCAACTTTCCAATGAATTAGATGAGTTTGTGTGCTAGTGACGTTCGAGGTTACTTGGTCATTAACTTAAAATTGCTGCCCTAATCAAACAACTAGACACAGCAACGCGTTGTTCGACATAGACTTGCCTCCTGCGTGTTGACCCAGCTTGAAACTGGAACCATGTCGGCTTGGGTCTGGAAAATTGCATAGGTACCGGTACCTTCTTTCTCCAAAGGGGGAAAAGTCCGTGTTATAAAGATAATCGCGACTTGTGTCTAGGATGTGCGGAGTTGCTGATAAATATTTTGTGTTCGTGTTAGGGGTAGTTTTATATATATATATATATATATATATATATTTGTGTTTTCGTTTGTGTACAGCTCTCCGGCCAGAATTTTAATCGTAGTAGCGAAACTTGCAGGGATGAAGTGTAATGTTGAAAGCTGGAAATTTATTAAATTTGAAAGGTCAAGGTCACGGTTAAGCAAAATGTCCAATTCACGTAATCGGCTATAAGTTTGGACATTGTTGTCAGAGAGACTTCAAACTTGGTTCATATATAAGTGTATGAATATCCAAGCCAATTAATACATATGAAGGCCGTACAATAAGGTGCCGCGGCGGAGGTCTGCGCTCTATTGAGTGCCAATCTAGTTATTAATGTCTTATTTTTTGCAACATCAATAACATACTACACAAATACTTGGTAATTACTAGTCGTTAAAATTTCAAGCCAACTTGCTGTTTTTAGTAAATTCATATAAAATTTTTATAAAACTTGAAAGTTTTACAACTTTGGAATAATTTTTATTTCGTTTTGTTTTTTCAGGTGAGTTTCATGGCCTTTGATTACTGAGAAAAATGAAGTGCAAGGTTAATTGATGGCAGGTAAGTCCTTGTGTGTGTGTGTGTGTGTGTGTGTTCGCATGTAGAGAGACACTCAATTTTTTCTGTTCAATATCATGAAGCTTTTGCTTTCATGCCTTTTTAGAATGAAGTTAATTGGACGACATGGTATTTTCATACTCTTGCTTTCAAATTCAGACGACCAAGGTTAGTAAAGTGATGTTTTAATTTTCTCATAATTGAAATGATTGCGAACTGCAATATGGTTTGGGTAACGAGGTCTTTCAAATATGTAAATGTTTTTAATTTTTTTTAATATGCTTTTCAAGAATTGCGCATTTAAATAGAAACAGTCAAATACTTTTTTATATGCTGTAATATTTTTTTTTTTTTCATATCGTTTTAGTATTTGGCATTATCATATTCTGATAGTTAATGTGAAAAGGATAGTGAAGTTTAAAGAATAGAAAGGAATCAGGGGTTGATGGGAGTACAAACGACGTGCTGCTGTACACGGTTGAAATGTTGATTGCAAGGAAGAGATGGCTGTGTATGTGGCGTTCGGCGCGGTGATGGGAACTTCTAAGCTGATGTGTTCAGTTTCTGCGCAAGGCTTCATCCATGAATCACCATTTATAAGGTGAATCTGTTACTGGCTAGGGTGAGATTTATTTATATTAATACGGTATACACAATAATAGTCACATAAAAAGTGAAGTAGATAAGCGTGCATGTTTTATGTAGAAATTAAACTCCGCACATTACGTGGTAAATTTTTGGACAATTTTGTTGAAGGTGAGCTTTTCTCTCCTCTGCGATCTCTCCGCATCACATGACGTAAGAGAAAGTAAGTGGGGATGCTGTGTCTTGGGTGTCTGTTGCTCTCGTACTTGAGCTACTACTATCTGCTCGGATTTCCCGGTAATGTAAGCTTTGTCCCTCCTTTAATTTCAGTAGACCAGAGGCGGATATTATTTTGCGTCGTCCGTTGCTAAATGTCGAGGTTCTTGTTGGTTTCACTGTCATTTGTTTACTTTATATAAATACATTATATAATATATATATATATATATATATATATATATATATATATATATATATATATATATATGTGTGTGTGTGTGTATGTATATATATGTGTATGTATGTATGTATGTGTGCGTGTGTATATTGTAAAATATTGGTTGACTGAAGTTGGGCTGGAACTGGCTTCAGAAATGTACATGTGTGTCTTTTTAGTTTTAGTTCTATTTCGGGAACTTTACGGTGTTAGTGCTTGAACCAGAAAAGCCATCATGGAATCCTTGAATTTTCTTGCGTATAATAAATGATTTTTAGGGATAAAATGATGCTATACGTGTGATCTACACCTTAGCGCAACCCATGCATGAGTCATCATCCTTCACGAGAGGAGGCAGTGTCCTCGTTACTCAATACATTCTCTCTCTCTCTCTCTCTCTCTCTCTCTCTCTCTCTCTCTCTCTGTAGCGAAAGTTTCTCAATACGTGTCTTACGGTGGTCCTTTAACGGTGAGATAGGTGAGGTCGTTGGCAACATCAGTAATATAGTAGTGATACAATTGGTAAGTGACTTTGCATATTAGATAAGTTCTAATGTTTGTTAGGGAAACTGTCCAGTTTGTACGCGCATTCTATATAGTATATGTTACCCTGTGCTCCCCATTGTTGTTGTTATTATTGTTATTATTATTACTAGCTAAGCTACAACCCGAGTTAGAAAAGCTGGATGCTAGAATCCCAATGGCTCCAACAGGGAAAAAAATAGCCTAGTTAGGAAAGGAAATAAATCAACTACCTGAGAAGTAATGGACAATTGAAATAAAATATTTTAAGAACAGTAACGACATAAATATAGATCTTTCATACATAAAACTATAAAAAGACTTATAGCCGCCTGTATCACAAACACATTCGCTGCAAGTTTGAACTTTAAAATTTCCAACGATTCAACTACCTGACTAGGGAGATCATTCCACAACTTGGTCACAGCCGGAATAAAAGTTCTAGAACACTGTGTAGTATTGAGCCTTATGATAGAAAAGGCATGGCTAGCAGAATTAATTGCGTATTTAGTATTACGAACAGGATGGTACTGTCCGGAATGATCTGAATGCAAAGGATGGTCAGAATTATGAAAAATCTTCGCAATATGCATAGCGAATTAACTGAACTACGGTAACAGAGATTAATATCTAGATCAGGAATGAGAAATTTAATAGACCGTAAGTTCCTGTCCAACAAATTATTACGAGATTCAGCAGCTGAAGACCAGACAGGAGTACAATGCTTGAAACAAGGTAAAATGAAAGAATTAAAACACTTCTTTAGAATAGATTGATCATCGAAAATTTTAACTTTCTCAAAAAGCTATTTTTTTGTGCTATTAAAGAAACTCACCGAATGTGTTTCTCAAAAGTAAATACGCTATAGAAAAATCACACCTAAATTTGTGTAAGTTATACATAGTTAAAGAAACCTGGCATTACTGGAGGTGTATAAGGAATAATAACAAACTACAAAAGTAAAATTAATGGAAGAAATTAATTTCATATTTCAGTCCATATCCTTCATGATCAATCTTTGATGATTTAATTCGTCGAGGTATGTTGACGTAATTTTCTCTCCATTAATTGCAATTCATTGATATGCAGTGCCCCTTTCAGGGTAATTTTTTTATAACAGAAACTTGAAAGTTACCCTTTTTTTTCCCAAGTGTAGACTTTGATTGGGTTGTATGAATGGTATGCATTGCTGATTAGATTCTTGTGATCTGCTGCGACAAACATGATTTCATTTCGTATTTATTTCTTATGTTATACTGTTTATTGTGAAGGTGTGATTTTATTTAAACTTTCTCTTGACGAAGGAACAACCATTCTTACCCTAGGCCATCTTACTGGCGTTTAGGGGAATAATAGAATACCTAAACAAGAATATAGGTTGTAGTGAAGTGGTACGTAATACCACGTCGCTGGTTTTAAGTAAAGGTGCTTGGTATTGTAGTGCGACATGAGTGTTGTGTGTACTGGTACCCGCATTGGAATTCTAATAGACGTAAACAGACTGGTGCTTTCACAGGTTGTTGCAAGTGTCTGTCTGTCTGTCTCTCTCTCTCTCTCTCTCTCTCTCTCTCTCTCTCTCTCAATATAGAGAGAGCTCTGTTTTTGGGTGTTCAAGTAATTTTTCTCTAAACTTTTCATAGGCTGTCGGTTGTTTTCGTATTCCGAGAGGTGGCAGTGAAGGGTGCTTTCCCGCCATACAGTATCATGATCCGTCTTTTTCTGCCATCACCGGAGAAGGGGGAAGAGTAACTATGTTTAGCACGGCATAAAATATGTCATTGGTGTTTTGAGTGGCAAATTTCTATGCATGGGTGCACGTCATGCAGTGTACTGTAAGCATTACGGTACGGGCTTTGCAGCAAATCTTCTGGTCCAGCTGTTCTTCATAACCTTTATCCCCGTTCCCCCCACCTTTTCTTTCTTTCTACTGTCCAGACTTTTGTCAACTTAACCTCCATTCTATTGCAGGATTCCTCTCTTTATTGCCTTTGGGTGCTGAATGGTGTAAGGCCATACTTTTTTCCAATATATATATATATATATATATATGAGAGAGAGAGAGAGAGAGAGAGAGAGAGAGAGAGAGAGAGAGAGAAGTGCGTGTGTGTGTCCTCCCTCCCTCCATCCTTCTGTAAATCTTATCAGTTACCCGAGTAATGTCAAAATTTTGAAATAATATTCAACTTGCTGCTAATAAATCATTTAAGTATTGTTACTATTATTACAGGCAAAGCTCCAACTCCTGATTGGTAAAGCGGCCCAATTTGTAAAGAAGTAAAAAATAGGCTAGAAGAGATAGATTAAATCTAATATAAATAACGTAAACTGTATGTGTAAAAAAAAAAATCATAATGAAACAAGACTTAACTGCTTGACTAAAAAGAAATTACACCAAATTTGAGACGCTAGAAAAGTATCATAATGTGGAAATACATGGCCGATTCCAAAGGAGGTATAGTCACGTGGTACAAGCTTATTGTGTCGAATTTTTATGTTTTACAGGTAGTTACGTGACTTAAATGTTAAGGTTTGTTGGCATTTCTTGTGCATACGAGAGAAGGGTAGATCATGCAAAATGGAAGGATAGCTTAATCTAATGCAAAGATGCTGGGAAGTATGCAAGAATAGGCAAGTAAAATGAAACTTATGTTCAGTCCAGTCTTGCTGGAATTTAAAAAATTACTGATGATTGTCAATTTGTGATGAAACATAACTTGGCGTGCGTGTAATGTTGTATGTAATGTGCACGTTGCTCAAATCAATAACATCTTTATGAAGTGTTACTGAAGACGTTTTGATTTAATTTTTGAAATTTATTGCATTTTATCTTCTCCGTATTCACTATAAAACAATAGGTAGTATTTTAAAGAAATATGAAAACTTTTTTGGAGTAATGAGGTAGTATTTAAATGAAGCATTTTGTGTCTTCGATGAAGATAAAGAGAATGTAAGATAGTGTTTCGGTAAAGACACACTTTTGGCGAATTTGTCAAGTGAAATATAAAAAATAATAATAAAAAGGAAGCCCTATGAATTGATTTTGTTATTAGACATGGCAGGTGTGATTAAGAGTTAGAATTGCCATTACACGGAAGGCGGGATTAATGTGGCAATTGCACGAAAGGCGAGATTGTTAGATATTTTTCCTCAAATGTAATTAAAGAACCAGCCTTCTTGAGTAATGAAGCAGAAAGTTTATGGCCTTGAATTTGCTCGAGAATGAAATAGAAGCTATAAACGACTCATGATATAATCAATTAATCATATATAAGCTGATGCTAAGAGTTTCAAGCATGCCTGAATCCCTGAAGATAAAACGCCCATTGTTATCGCAATTCTTATGACATGAAAATCTCTCTCTCTCTCTCTCTCTCTCTCTCTCTCTCTCTCTCTAAGTTATACTCTTTAGCATTCCATAGATTGTAAGTCTCAAAAGAAAATCATTGTGTTAGGCATTAACGAGTAAAAGAAAATAACGCAGAATTTGTTGCCTTGTCACAACTGGTGAATGTTTTTAAAAAAGGTTATAACAACCACTTATGTTTTCCATGTTAGGGCGATTGTGTTTAATGGAAAGGTAGTCTCTAAACTGTTTAGGGTTGATGGTATTGTTTCACTTTTATGGGAATGTTTTATTTTCTGTTGTCAGTACGGCAGCGTGTCCTAATTCTGTCCCGAAACTTTTAGAGAAATTTTAAAAAGAGAGATAAAACATAATAGAAAGGCCTATTTATTTCTGTACCGTACTTTAAAGTTCAGTAAGCAAAGTGTCAGTTGCATGAAATTATACAGTGTGTAAATTGAATACAAAAATCATTTGTATGTGCCTTGGTTATTGCATGCCGTGACGAGGAAAATATACCTTCAAATGGTTCTATATGATTTAAAGTTGAATATTACGTAAGAGAAATTGTTTTATCTGTACCGACAGGACCACACTGTCTCCCTAACCTTTGATTGAAGTCTAAGAAGTAATCGCTCAGATATATGTTTAGTAAAACCACTTGCACGGATGTGTGGGTGGATGTTAATCAAAATTTAGTTTTCAGACTTTAGAAATGAAATAGGTTCATGCAAATAGTGTATAAACCTTCGAATACGTTTTCACGGATAATCATTCATGTGTCGGTATGAGAGAGAGAGAGAGAGAGAGAGAGAGAGAGAGATTTCTGTTAAATCTGTTCTATGTGTATACAGAGAGAGAGAGAGAGAGAGAGAGAGAGAGAGAGGGAGAGGTTACTTAAATATTCCGTAAAGAGTGGTACTAATAATGGGGTGGGGGAGATTACCTCGTCGAGACTCTCCCTTGTGTGAGGGGACATATTACTTATTGCTGTTAATGAAAACAAATATGTTAGATTTGACCTTAGAATTGGACACAGAGCTTCAGAATGAGTTGTTATTACGCCATGTATTAGGCAGTAAAATACCCAGTGGTATTCCACCTTGATTTAGCCGTGAAGGCAGATAATGGTGGCTCTTTCATTTTCGAATGGGTTTGGTAGTTACGATATTGGGCATTTGACACCAGTTTTAGATTTGTAGTGAAACTGAAAAGTAAATTCTCTCTCTCTCTCTCTCTCTCTCTCTCTCTCTCTCTCGATGTGTGTGATGACACATTTGGAACAACACCTTTGACTTTGTAGCTATTTAGAATTTGTATGCGTTCTGTTCAACGCTGAATACTAATTGGTTTCATCGCCTTCAGCATATCTAGAAGATCCATCTGGCCATAGTTTTGTGTGTGTGAGAGAGAGAGAGAGAGAGAGAGAGAGAGAGAGAGAGAGAGAATTACTTAAATATTCCGTAAAGAGTGGTACTATTATAACCGGGTGGGGTAGATTACTTCGTCGAGACTCTCCCTTGTTGTGTGAAGTGATATATTACTTATGCCCTGTATTAGGCATTAAAGTACTCAGTGGTATTCCACCTTGATTTATCCGGTAATTACCAGGAACTTTTAGTCTACCTTACGTTTATTGTTCACACGACTCCGGAATATTAGTGATGTTTGAGGAGACCGTTCCATAAAATAGAAGCCGTGAATGCAGATAATGGTGTTCTTTCAATCTGGAATGGGTTCGATATTTACGGTATTAAACATCTGACACCAGTTTTAGAATTCTAGTGAAACTGAGAAGCAGATTTTTGGTTATTAGTTTTAACGGGCGTGTGATGACACATTTGGAACAACACCTACTTTGACTTTGTAGATGTTTAGAATTTGTAAGCGTTCTGTTCAACGCTGAATGCTAATTGGTTTCATCGCCTTCATTCTATCTAGAAGATCCTTTTGGCCATAGGAGAGAGAGAGAGAGAGAGAGAGAGAGAGAGAGAGAGAGAGATTTTATCGCTACTTTGTTTCGAAGACAACCGTCAGGTAGGGAATATTGATCATGGCAGGTGGTCTTTTAAGAAACGTCCTAGGACACTTGTCACTTGGAACCCATTATTCTCTGGATGAAACGAGGATTTATCATGTGTCCAATAGTTTCATTGTTATCCGAAATAAAGGAGCTTGTATGTTCTCCCCTCGAATACAAATTATCAAGAAAGTGGCTGGATATATTTGAAGCTTAATACCCTTGAGAGCGAAGAAATTAATTGCTTTCAAGAGTGAGATTTTTACACACACACACACACACACACACACATATATATATATATATATATATTTCGGTTTCACTCACAGAGAGTGAAAAAAATCAAGATTTGTTCATGTGGTTTGTTGGAGATTTAATTATCTTTTGCAAATATTCTGTTTTCGTATAAGCTTATTTTCATTGAAGGACTTTTATGGATTTATTATGACGTTTCAAGGAGTGGCAAGAATGTATGGTTTGCATTTTAAATGCATAATTCCCTCTTTTCTTGATATACGTTAACTTTGTATAATTTTCCCTGTGTTTCGGAAGAAACTGATTGCGAGCTCCCCTTAATTTCAGCAAAAGTAATGCACAAAAGTGCAATAATTATAGTTGTATCTTAAAATTGAGACCTTTTTATTATAATTTTAACCTTTAGTAAGCTTTATATTTAGGATAGTTTTACTGTGTGATCTATTGATCCATTGATTGAAGAGCTTTTATTGACGGATGAATTGGATTCTGGTAGATGTGTTTCTAAGAGCATGCGAGGCCAGTGACGTTTTTTTAGATGAATGTCGCATGTGGTACTGAGTCCAGCTGAATCCAGTAAAGGTGGTGGGAGCGACAACAACTGGATTGTTGAATTCCGATATCTCTTGGGAACTAGTTATCACATCTTTGCTCCGTGTTAGGTTTCTCGTATTCTCTCAGTTCGAATCTCCTGTGGAAAATCATCTTATTGGAATGGCTCGTTATTATTTTAAGTAGATTTTAGTTTATGCTGAAATATACATAGATAGTTAAGGGCGGTGATTCCTTTATGTGGATTGACATTGAAAATTTTGAGTTAATTTGATATCCCCCTCTTGGGGTTGTGAGGAAAGGAGACTAGTCACTCGCCTGGTATTCATGACAAACTTTAACTTTAGGGTGATCTGTGGAAGCTTGTTTAGTTTAGTTTCGTTTCTGTTTCTTCCTGATGTACCTTTTCCAGCCGACTTCAATGCCCAAATGTGAATAAAGTAGTTAGCTCCTGTGTAGTTAGTTTCTCTTTCGAAGAGAACGGGGAAACTACACTACGTCGTCTTCCCCCCCCCCCCCATTCTATCTCCTTCCGCTTCATCCTCCGGAAACGGCACATTAACATGTTGGTGGAGGCACTTGATTCTAACAATTGACTCTTGAAACTCGAGGAAGGTGATGTGGTTAGAAGTGGTGAATGATAGCGATCTTTGTTGCAGAGTATTTACGGTGCTGTGATTTATCTTGTTTATAATATATATATATATATATATATAGTTATTTATATTTTATATATATTTATATTATATTTTACTACCTTCGTTTTGTAACTTACGTTGTAAGAAGTTGCTCGCCGGAATGATGTCGTGTTTTTCTGTGGTCTCCATGACGGTAGAGATGTAAAGAATAAGTAGCTGTCGTCTTTGAGATACGGTCTTTAGATGTTACCGTAAGATACGGGAACAAGGGTCCCCGTGAAGTAACGAACTGACTGTATCACCGATACCTTGAGTGAATGTAAATATAACGGATTTTTTTTCTTTCTTTTTTGAAAGTCACTCTGTGCAAGTACTTGTTGGGTTTGCTTATGTTGACTGAATTTCAAGACTCATGGTCCCGTTAGTTAAATCTGTCTCGCCTACGCACTTCACAATCTTCCGTTTGAAGTGTTTTAATGTACATCCGGCCTTTTCTAGGACCAATCTTTTCAGCTACGTTGTTCTATTTCGTGGTTCAGCATGCAATGTGTGTAGTGTTTTTATTTGTGTGAATATTGTTTTTACGTGTCTTAAAATTTTGTTAAAAGTAATTAAATCATGCTCTGCTATTGTGTTTGCTCTTATATTTACTCTGTTTATTTATGGTTCCTTTGTTTGATTTTTTTTAACCTTCTGCTTTGTGTGTAAGGTATCGACTTACACCCACCGTTCTGCGTACCATTTATTTATTTATGTATAAATGTTCTTGTACAAACTGTCTTTTTATCTAATGTTGCTTTTTCATGATTTTTACCAACCCAGCTGTTTTAATTTAAAAGTTTTTAAGGTCCGCTTTTGTAATCAAGAATGCTTTCATTAAAAGCTTATGTCCATGAGTTATGGTACAACGTATTGATGTACATATCTATGCATGTGCCATAGCAAGTACATGTTAATTAAGACCAAAAACGCGGGTGTGTTTTGTATTCTTAGGCTAATAGGATTTGAAATATCCCATTGACTATCTGGAAACTAT
>NC_090735.1:110051567-110066567 GCF_036898095.1 Palaemon carinicauda
ATTCAGCTGGACTCGAGTACCACATGCGACATTCATCTGAAAAACGTCACTGGCCTCGCATGCTCTTAGAAACACATCTACCAGAATCCAATTCTTCCGTCAATAAAAGCTCTTCAATCAATGGATCAATAGCTCACACAGTAAAACTATCCTAAATATAAAGCTTACTAGAGGTTAAAATCATAATAAAAAGGTCTTAATTTTAAGATACAACTATAATTATTGCACTTTTGTGCATTACTTTTGCTGAAATTAAGGGGACGTCCGCAATCAGTTTCTTCCGAAACACAGGGAAAATTATACAAAGTTAACGTATATCAAGAAAAGAGGGAATTATGCATTTAAAATGCAAACTATACATTCTTGTCACTCCCTGAAACGTCATAATAAATCCATAAAAGTCCTTCAATGAAAATAAGCTTATACGGAAACAGAAATTTGCAAAAGATAATTAAATTTCCCCACAAACCACATGGACAAATCTTGATTTTTTTCACTCTGAGTGAAACCGAAATAAATATTATATATATATATATATATATATATATATATATATATATATATATATTATATATATATATATATACACACACACACACACACATATATATTTATATATATATATATATATATATATATATATATATATATATATATATATATATATATATATATATATATATATATATATATGTGTGTGTGTGTGTGTGTATAAAAATCTCACTCTTGAAAGCAATAAATTCTTTCGCTCTCAAGGGTATTAAACTCCAAATATATCCAGCCACTTTCTTGATACTTAGTATACGAGGGGGAAAACATACAAGCTCCTTTATTTCGGATAACAATGAAACTATTGGACACATGATAAATCCTCGTTTCATCCAGAGAATAATGGGTTCCAAGTGACAAGTGTCCTAGGAAGTTTCTTAAAAAACCACCTGCCATGATCAATATTCCCTACCTGACGGTTGTCTTCGAAACAAAGTAGCGATAAAATCTCTCTCTCCTCTCTCTCTCTCTCTCTCTCTCTCTCTCTCTCTCTCTCTCTCTCTCTCTCTCTCTCTCTCTCACACACACACAACTATGGCCAAATGGATCTTCTAGAGAGGCTGAAGGCGATGAAACCAATTAGCATTCAGTGTTGAACAGAAAGCTTACAAATTCTGAACATCTACTAAGTCAAAGAAGGTGTTGTTCCGAATGTGTCATCACACGCCCGTTAAAACTAATAACCAAAACTCTGCTTCTCAGTTTCACTAGAATTCTAAAACTGGTGTCAGATGTTTAATACCGTAAATATCGAACCCATTCCAGATTGAAAGAACACAATTATCTGCATTCACGGTTTCTATTTTATGGAAAGGTCTCCTCAAACATCACTAATATTCCGGAGTCGCGTGTACAATAAACGTAAGGTAGACTAAACGTTCCTGGAAATTATCGGATAAATCAAGGTGGAATACCACTGGGTACTTTAATGCCTAATACAGGGCATAAGTAATATATCACTTCACACAACAAGGGAGTCTCGACGGGGTAATCTCCCCCCACCCCATTAATAGTACCACTCTTTACGGAATATTTAAGTAATCTCTCTCTCTCTCTCTCTCTCTCTCTCTCTCTCTCTCTCTCTCTCTCTCTCATTCCGACACATGAAAGAATATCCGAGAAAACGTATTCGAAGGTTTATACACTATTTGCATGAAACTATTTCACTTCTGAAGTCTGAAAACTGAATTTTGCTTAACATCCACACACCACCCTGCAAGTGGTTTTACTATATATCTGAACGATTACTTCTTAGACTTCAATCAAAGGTTGGGGAGGCGATGTAATCCTGTCAGTACAGATAAACAATTCATCTTACGTAATATTCAACTTTAAATCATATAGCAGCATTTGAAAGTATATTTTCCCCGTCACGGCATGCGATAAGCAAGGCACATACAAATGAATTTTGTATTCAATTTACACACTGTATAATTTCATGCAACCGACACTTTGCTTACTGAACTTAAAGTACGGTACAGACATAAATAAGCCTTCCTATTATGTTGTATCTCTCCCCTTTTAAAATTTCTCTAAAAGTTTCGGGACAAAATTAGGACACGGTCCGTACTGACAACAGAATATAAAACATTCCCATAAAAATGAAACAATACCATCAAGCCTAAACAGTTTAGAGACTACCTTTCCATTAAACACAATCGCCCTAAACTGGAAAACATGAGTGGTTGTTAAAACCTTTAAAAACATTTACCAGTTGTGACAAGGCAACAAATTCTGCGTTATTTTCTTTTAGTCGGAAATGCCTAACTCAATGATTTTCTTTTGAGACTTACAATCTATGGAATGCTAAAGAGTATAACTTACACACACACACACAGAGAGAGAGAGAGAGAGAGAGAGAGAGAGAGAGAGAGAGAGAGAGAGAGAGAGAGAGAGAGAATTTTCATGTCATAAGAATGCGATAACCATAAGCGTTTTATCTTCAGGGATTCAGGCATGCTTGAAACTCTTAGCATCAGCTTATAATGATTAATTGATTATATCATAAGTCGTTTATAGCTTCTATTTCATTCTCGGGCAAATTCAAGGCCATACACTTCCTGCTTCATTACTCAAGAAGGTTGGTTCTTTTATTACATTTATGAGGAAAAATATCTAACTATCTCGCCTTTCGTGCAATTGCCACATTAATCCCGCCTTCCGTGTAATGGCAATTCTAACTCTTAATCACACCTGCCATGTCTAATAACAAAATCAATATTTCTTATATTTCACTTGACAAAATCGCCCAAAATGTGTCTTGACCGAAACACTATCTTACATTCTCTTCACTGAAGACCTATTACACGTTATCTTTATCGAAGACACAAATGCTTCATCTAAATATCTCATTACTCCAAAAAGTTTTTCATATTTCTTTCAAATACTACCTATCGTTTTATAGTGAATACGGAAAACATAAAATGCAATAAATTTCACAAAACGTCTTCAGTAACAGTTCATAAAGATGTTATTGATTTGAGCAACGTCCACATTACATACAACGTGACACGCACGCCAAGTTATGTTTCATCCCAAATTGACAATCATCAGTAATTTTTAAATTCCAGCAAGACTGGTCTGAACATAATTTTCATTTTACTTGCCTATTCTTGCATACTTCCCAGCATCTTTGCATTACATTAAGCTATCCTTCCATTTTGCATAATCTACCCTTCTCTCGTATGCACAAGAAATTCCAACAAACCTTAACATTTAAGTCACGTAACTACCTGTAAAACATCAATTCGACACAAAAAGGTTGTACCACGTGACTATACCTCCTTTGGAATCAGACATGTATTTCCACATTATGATACTTTTCCAGCGTCTCAAATTTAGTGTAATTTCTTTTTAGTCAAGCAGTTAAGCCTTGTTTCATTATGATTTTTTTTTACACATACAGTATGTTATTTATCTTAGATTTCATTTATCTCTTCTAGCCTATTTTTCACTTCTTTACGAATTGGGCCGCTTTACCAATTAAGAGTTGGAGCTTTGCTTGTAATAATAGTAACAATACTTAAATGATTCATTAGCAGCAAGTTGAATTTTATCTCAAAATTTTGACGTTACTCGGGTAACTAATAAGATTTACAGCAGGATGGAGGGAGGGAGGACTCTCTCTCTCTCTCTCTCTCTCTCTCTCTCTCTCTCTCTCTCTCTCTCTCTCTCTCTCTCTCTCTCTCTCTCTCTCTCTCTCTCTCTCTATATATATATATATATATATATTGGAAAAAAGTATGGCCTTACACCATTCAGCACCCAAAAGCAATAAAGAGAGGAAGCCTGCAGTAGAATGGAGGTTAAGTTGACAAAAGTCTGGACAGTAGAAAGAAAGAAAGGAAAGGTGGGGGAACGGGGATAAAGGAGGTTATGAAGAACAGCTGGACCAGAAGATTTGCTGCAAAGCCCGTACCGTAATGCTTACAGTACACTGCATGACGTGCACCCATGCATAGAAATTCGCCACTCAAAACACCAATGACAGATTCTATGCCGTGCTAAACATAGTTACTCTTCCCCCTTCTCCGGTGATGGCAGAAAAAGACGGATCACGATACTGTATGGCTGGACAGCACCCTTCACTACCACCTCTCGGAATACGAAAACAACTGACAGCCTATGAAAAGTTTCGAGAATAATTACTTGAACACCCAAAAACAGAGCCCCCCCCCCTCTCTCTCTCTCTCTCTCTCTCTCTCTCTCTCTCTCTCTCTCTCTCTCTATATATATATATATATATATATAGAGAGAGAGAGAGAGAGAGAGAGAGAGAGAGAGAGAAACTGACATCCTATGAAAGGTTTAGAGAAAAATTACTTGAACACCCAAAAACAGACCCCTCTATATTGAGAGAGAGAGAGAGAGAGAGAGAGAGAGAGAAACTTGCAACAACCTGTGAAAGCACCCGTTTGTTTACGTCTATTAGAATTCCAATGCGGGTACCAGTACACACAACACTCGTGTCGCACTACAATACCAAACACCTTTACTTAAAATCAGCGACGTGGTATTATGTACCACTTCACTACAACCTATATTCTTATTTAGGTATTCTATTATTCCACTAAACGCCAGTAAAAGGCATAAGGCAAGAATGGTTGTTCCTTCAACAAGAGAAGGTTTAAATAAAATCACACCTTCAAAATAAACAGTATAAGAAATAAATACGAAATGAAATCATGTTTGTCGCAGCATATCACAAGAATCTAAACAGCAAAGCATATCATTCATACAACCCAATCAAAGTCTTCACTTGGGAAAAAAAGAGTAACTTTCAAGTTTGTTATAAAAAATTACCCTGAGAGGGGCAGTGCATATCAATGAATTGCAATTAATGGAGAGAAATTACGTCAATATACCTCGACGAATTAAATCATCAAAGATTGATCATGAAGGATATGGACTGAAATATGAAATTCATTTCTTTCATTAATTTTAGGTTTGTATTTTCTGTTATTATTCCTTATACACCTCCGGTAATGCCAGGTTTCCTTAACTATGTATGACTTTCAAAAATTTAGGAGTCATTTTTTTTTATAGCGTATTTACTTTTGAGAAACACATTCGGCGAGTTTCTTTAATGGCACAAAAAAAATTGCTTTTTGAGAAAGTTAAAATTTTCGGTGATCAACCTATTCTAAAGAAGTGTTTTAATTCTTTCATTTTACCTTGTTGAGCATTGTTCTCCTGTCTGGTCTTCAGCTGCTGAATCTCGTAATATTTTGTTGGACAGGAACTTACGGTCCATTAATTTTCTTATTCCTGATCTAGATATTAATCTCTGGTACCGTAGTTCAGTTAGTTTGCTATGCATAATGCGAAGATTTTTCATAATTCTGACCATCCTTTGCATTCAGATCTTTCCGGAAAGTACCATCCTGTTCGTAATACTAAATACGCAATTAATTCTGCTAGCCATGCCTTTTCTATCATAAGGCTCAATACTACACAGTGTTCTAGAACTTTTATTCCGGCTGTGACCAAGTTGTGGAATGATCTCCGCTTGCAGCGAATGTGTTTGTGATATAGGCGGCCATAAGTCTTCTTATAGTTTTATGTATGAAAGATCTATATTTATGTCGTTACTGTTCTTAAAATATTTTATTTCAATTGTCCATTACTTCTCCGGTAGTTGATTTATTTCCTTTCCTAACTGGGCTATTTTTTTCCCTCTTGGAGCCGTTGGGATTCTAGCATCCTGCTTTTCTAACTAGGGTTGTAGCTTGGCTAGTAATAATAATAACAATAATAACAACAACAAGGGGACCACAGGGTAATATACACTATCTAGAATGCGCGTACAAACAGGACAGTTTCCCTAACAAAAAATAGAATTTATTTAATATGCAAAGTCACTTTCCAATTGTATCACAACTACTATATTACTATGTTGCCAACGACCTCACCTATCTCACCGTTAAAGGACCACCGTAAGACACGTATTGAGAAACTTTCGCTACAGAGAGAGATAGAGAGAGAGAGAGAGAGAGAGAGAGAGAGAGAGAGAGAGAGAATGTATTGAGTAACGAGGACACTGCCTCCTCTCGTGAAGGATGATGACTCATGCATGGGTTGCGCTAAGGTGTAGATCACACGTATAGCATCGTTTTATCTTAAAAATCATTTACTATACGCAAAAAAATTCAAGGATTCTATGATAGCTTTTCTGGTTCAAGCACTAACACCGTAAAGTTCCCGAAATAAAACTAAAACTATAAAGACACACATGTATATTTCTGAAGCCAGTTCCAGCCCAACTTCAGTCAACCAATATTTTACAGTATACACACACACACACACACACACACATATATATATATATATATATATAATGTATTTATAGAAAGTAAACAAATGAGAGTGAAACCAACAAGAACCTCTACATTTAGCAACGGACGACGCAAAATAATATTCGCCTTTGGTCTACTGAAATTAAAGGAGGGACAAAGCTTACGTTACCGGGAAACCCGAGCAGATAGTAGTAGCTCAAGTACGAGAGCAACAGACACCCAAGACACAGCATCCCCACTTACTTTCTCTTACGTCATGTGATGCGGAGAGATCGCAGAGGAGAGAAGAGCTCACCTTCAACAAAGCGGTCCAAAAATTCACCACGTAATGTGCGGAGTTTAATTTCTACATAAAACACAGACGCTTATCTACTCCACTTTTTATGTGACTATTAATATAAATAAATCGCACACTAGCCAGTAACAGATTCACCTTATAAATGGTGATTCATGGATGAAGCCTTGCGCAGAAACAGAACACATCAGCTTAGAAGTTCCCATCACCGCGCCGAATGCCACATAAGCAGCCCTCTCTTCCTTGCAATCAAAATTTCAACCGTGTACAGCAGCACATCGTTTGTACTCCCATCAACCCCTGATTCCTTTCTATTCTTTAAACTTCACTATCCTTCACATTAACTATCAGAATATAATGCCAAATACTAAAACGATATGAAAAAAAATATTACAGCATATGAAAAAGTAATTGACTGTTTCTATTAAAACGCGCAATTCTTGAAAATCATAACAATAATAAAAAAAGAGAAAAACATTTACATATTTGAAAGACCTCGTTACCCAAACCATATTGCAGTTCGCAATCATTTCAATTATGAGAAAATTAAAACATCACTTTACTAACCTTGGGCGTCTGACTTTGAAAGCAAGAATATGAAAATACCGTGGGGTCCAATTAACTTCATTCTAAAAAGGCATGGAAGCAAAAGCTTCATGATATTGAACAGACAAAATTGAGTGTGTCTCTACATACGACACACACACACACACACACACACACAAGGACTTACCTGACATCAATTAACCTTGCACTTCATTTTTCTCAGTAATCAAAGGCCATGAAACTCACCTGAAAAAAACAAAATGAAATAAAAATTATTCCAAAGTTGTAAAACTTTCAAGTTTTATAAAAATTTTATATGAATTTACTAAAAACAGCAAGTTCGCTTGGAATTTTAACGACTAGTAATTACCACGTATTTGTGTAGTATGTTATTGATGTTGCAAAAAATAAGACGTTAAAAACTAGATTGGCACTCAATACAAGGCAGACCTCCGCCGCGGCAGCTTATTGCACGGCCTAAATATGTATTAATTGGCTTGGATATTCATACACTTATATAAGAACCAAGTTTGAAGTCTCTGTGACAACAATGTCCAAACTTATAGCCGATTACGTGAATTGGAAATTTTGCTAACCGTGACCTTGACCTTTCAAATTTAATAATTTCCAGCTTTTAACATTATACTTCATCCCTGCAAGTTTCAGTACTACGATTAAAATTCTGGCCGGAAAGCTGTTCACAAACGAAAACACAAATATATATATATATATATATATATACATATATATATATATATATATATACACACACATATATATATGGTACAATTTTTCACATTTGAACGTGTTTTTTCATATTTAAAATAAGCTTTATATTTAATACATTATCTGGATTCTCTTACCCACCTCAGGATCACAGTGTCGAGGCGAAATCACGCAAAGACAATACCATCAGGACTGCCGGGAATCTAACCCTGGTTCAGGATGCTTGTATGGCAGTGAATGGTACGGTCACTGTCATACAAACATCCTGTACCGGGGTTAGATTCCCGGCCGGTCAGATGCTATTGTCTTTGAGTGATTTCGCCTCGACACTATGATCCTGAGGTCAGTAGGAGAATCCAGATAATGTATTAAATATAAAGCTTATTTGATATATATATATATATATATATATATATATATATATATATATATATATATATATATATATATATATATATATATATACACACACACACACACACACATATATATATATATATATATATGTTTATATATATATATAGTAGGTATTAAGTTGTCTAGGGCACCAGCAACCCGTTGAGATACTACCACTAGAGTTAATGAGGTCCTTGGTCTAGCCAGACAGTACTACATTGGATCCTTCTCTCTGGTTACGGTTCTTCGCCTACATATACACCGAATAGTCTGGCCTATTCTTTTCATATTCTACTCTATCCTCATACACCTGACACCACTGAGATTACCAAACAATTCTTCTTCACCCAAGGGGTTAACTACTGCACTGCAATTGTTCAGTGACTACCATTCTCTTGGTAAGGGTAGAAGAGACCCTTTAGCTATGGTAAGCTGCTCTTCTAGGAGAACACTCCAAAATCAGAACATTGTTCTCTAGTTTTGGGTAGGGCCATAGCCTCTGTACCATGGTCTTCCACTGTCTTGGGTTAGAGTTCTCTTGTTTGAGGGTACACTCGGACACACTATTCTATCTAATTTCTATTTTCTCTTGTTTTGTTAGTATTTATTGTTAATATAGGAAATATTTATTTTAATGTTACAGTTTTTTAAATATTCAACTTTTCCTTGTTTTCTTTCCTTGCTGCGCTATTTTCCCCGTTGGACCCCCTGGGCTTATAGCATCTCGCTTTTTCAACTGGGGTTGTAGCTCCGCAATTAATATATATATATATATATATATATATATATATATATATATATATATATATATATATATATATATATACACTGTACATAACCACGTCTAACACGAACACAAAACATTTATCAGCAACTCAGCACATCCTAGACACAAGTCGCGATTATCTTTATAACACGGAATTTTCACCCTTTGGAGAAAGAAGGCACCGGTACCTATGCAATTTTTCCAGACCCAAGCCGACATGGTTCCAGTTTCAAGCTGGGTCAACACGCAGGAGGCAAGTCTATGTCGAACAACGCGTTGCTGTGTCTAGTTGTTTGATTAGGGCAGCAATTTTAAGTTTGGTTAGTGCTTAGATTAATGACCAAGTAATCTCGAACGTCACTGGCACACAAACTCGTCTAATTCATTGGAAAGTTGAAAGAGAAAAAAAAATTAATCTCATTACCTGGCGATGACTTAAAAATGACATACATGAGTACGCAGATAGTCTAAAAGCAATGACAACAAAACCGAGAGAGAGAGAGAGAGAGAGAGAGAGAGAGAGAGAGAGAGAGAGAGAGAGAGAGAGAGAGAGAGAGAGAGAGAGATTAAAGGTGACGTTCGTCGACTCTCTGGGTAGTCAACGCTTGGGTAGTCAAAGGGATGGACTGCATAATAACACAACGGCAGTAAGGGAGAATTAAAGGACCGAACCAATCAAAATACACGGAAATTTAATTTTCAAGTGTAAAATGGGACAGACTTAAGAAAAGCATATATATGAACAACTTGGATTTTTTTTTAAATAAAAAAAAAGGGTGAGATGACATTTTTAGTTTAAGAGTAAACTCAATGGGAAGCCCAGGTCAAAAAAAAAAATGCACTGACGGAATAGTTACAAATTTACCATGAAATTCATATACTAGTCCCTTGACGGAGGGAAAAAAATCTAATTTAGTAAGAGCTGAAAACAAACGCTTTACAGTTTAGAGGAAATAAACTTCATTGGGGCTTGCTCAAATGCACACAAGTGGAGTAGCTCAGACAAAATTCGAAAATGAGAAATTTGTAATGTTAACAGAGCCGAGGAAGTTGAACGGCGATAGGATTTGGGGAAAGGATAGAGCGCTCAGTCAATGATGCACGACAAACTCCCATTCCATTATGCTCTGGAAACCATTTACTTAAAAAGACGGATGAAAAAATAGTTCGAAATTGAGAATGAAATGCTTAGGTAGAATTAACAGCCTAATGTGAACTCATATATTCTTATTATCATCCATAATGCCATAGTTATGAACTACTCTACTAACGAATGTTGATCAGTGGTTGCTCTCAACAAAACTCAAAGTATGATTGTAAGTAGGTCAAGGACAGTGACTCCTTATCGATAATGTTTCGTTAACACTTATATCACTCCTTTATAATTTTAGGTGTGATTCTTGATTGGATATGTACTTTTGAGAAAACACTTTCTACGTATGTAAAAAATTTAGCTTGAACGTTATTCGGTGATCATTCTATTCTGAATATCTCTTTTTCATTTCACCTAGCTTTGAGTACTGTTCTTCTATTTGGTCTTCAGCTGCCGAATCTCATCTTAATTTGCTGGACAAAAACTTAGAGCCTATTAAATTTCTAATTCTGATCTAGATATTAATCTCTGGCACCATCGTTCAGTTAGTTCTTTATGCACCTTGCATAAGCTTTCCCATAGGTCCTGCCATCCTTTGCATTTAGATCTTACGAGACTGTACCATCCATCCTGTACATAGTACTAGGTATGTAGTTCATTCTAAAAATCATGTTTTTTTTTTTTTTTTTTTTTTTTTACCATAGGGCTCAGCACGACACAATAATCTAGATATTTCATTCCAGATGTGGCCAGATTGTGGAATAATCTTCCTAATCAGGCAGTTGAATCGGTGGAACTCCAGAAGTTGTAACTTGCATCGAACAGGAGGACATAACTCTCTCCATAATTTATATATAACCGATCTACTTTAACGCTGTTACTGATCTTAGGCTATCTTATATTCATTATTCATTTCCTCTAATATGGTTTATCTATTTCGTTTCCTAGCTAGCCAAATTTTCCTTGTTGGATCCCTTAGTCTTATAGCCTTCCGCTTTTCCAGCCTGAGTTGTTGCTTACCTTAGTAATAACAACACACACGTGTATATATATATATATATATATATATATATATATATATATATATATATATATATATATATATATATATATATATCCTGGATAACTAATAGAAATCAAACAAGGATAAATATCCACCAGTGAAGCTATTGGATATAAAAAAAACTACCCTTAATTAATCTTAAATGGTCAAGGAAAACTAACCTAACGACAAACTAATAAGTTATGCAAACAAATGCACATCCTACTGATATAGCTAGTAACAACGAATCATACCCAAACAATGACACAGCAACAATCATAATACATCACATAGGTAACTTTTCTTTGAGGCCTTGCATCGATTGGCATGGGGTTGCCCTCCTTACCAGACTATGCACATCTTTTTCAAGAATCTATTTTCCTACATTTCACCCCCCGCAGGGATCACTTGCTTTAAATAGGCACTGTGGATGAATCTAGCTAATGAATCCTCTATGGATTTAGTCATTCTATGGAAAGGATTAAGGAGACCCTTTCCGTCAATAGGCGTGGGAGATGATGATGATGATGATGATGATGATGATTTTCCTACAATCTCCAAGGGGGGGGGGGGAGGCAAGGAGTGAGTCACACAAAATTCTTGATCACGGCGGGAGCAGGAACCAGGAGAGGAGGGAGTGGAGGAGACAAGTAATTGGTCACGTGACGATGAATCGCACTTCATCGCTGAAGTGGTTAATGCGAGTTCAATGTGCTCGCTCGACCGGTCTGCCAGTTACGTCATAAAAGGCTCGCTCTCTCTAAAAACAAAAAACAAAAATCTACTTCTCGAACACTCTCTCTCATATGATCCAACGTTGATTTCATTAACCATGCAATCACAATATGAATTGATAAACATTCAGCGAGAATACGCTACAGTAGTATATCACTTATTGAAGATTAGAGCATGGAAGTGCTAATGAAGGTGCAACCCAGACAAAATTGCAATCGATAACAGCCAGTGAAGGTGCAACCCGGACAAAATTGCAATCGATAACAGCCAGTGAAGGTGCAACCCAGACCAAATTGCAATCGATAACAGCCAGTGAAGGTGCAACCCAGACCAAATTGCAATCGATAACAGCCAGTGAAGGTGCAACCCAGACCAAATTGCAATCGGTAACAGCCAGTGAAGGTGCAACCCAGACCAAATTGCAATCGGTAACAGCCAGTGAAGGTGCAACCCAGACCAAATTGCAATCGATAACAGCCAGTGAAGGTGCAACCCAGACCAAATTGCAATCGGTAACAGCCAGTGAAGGTGCAACCCAGACCAAATTGCAATCGATAACAGCCAGTGAAGGTGCAACCCAGACCAAATTGCAATCGATAACAGCCAGTGAAGGTGCAACCCAGACCAAATTGCAATCGATAACAGCCAGTGAAGGTGCAACCCAGACCAAATTGCAATCGATAACAGCCAGTGAAGGTGCAACCCAGACCAAATTGCAATCGATAACAGCCAGTGAAGGTGCAACCCAGACCAAATTGCAATCGGTAACAGCCAGTGAAGGTGCAACCCAGACCAAATTGCAATCGATAACAGCCAGTGAAGGTGCAACCCAGACAAAATTGCAATCGGTAACAGCCAGTGAAGGTGCAACCCAGACAAAATTGCAATCGATAACAGCCAGTGAAGGTGCAACCCAGACAAAATTGCAATCGATAACAGCCGGTGCAACCCAGACAAAATTGCAATCGGTAACAGCATACGAATTTTATATATTTCTACAGCACTTAGTTTTACGGTCCATAAAAGAAATAAATATCTTTACATTGTTGCCAAATAATTTCTTTCCTTTTTTTAATCATTAATTTATAATTTATTGGCTATTTCATATCTCCATTGAGCTGCTTTCTCTGTTGGGGGCATTGCGCTTTCCCACCTACGATCGTATCCTGGCAAGTAGCAATAATAATAATAATAATAATAATAATAATAATAATAATAATAATAATAATAATAATCACGGGTGAGGTTTACCTGTTTAACGTAATGACTAAGCGTCGGGAATATTCTTCACAATAAGAACTAAAAGCAACAAAGCGATGATAATTGAAGGAAGTAAATATCCAAAACAAACCGTTAACAAAATATTAGCTCTACTGCAAAAGAAAAAAAAAACACGGTAATACATCAGCCATCAATCATACGGAATGTTACAATCTAGCAGAGGAGAAAAAGAAGAATGAATGTGACGATGAAATGGAAAATTTTCCCACATCTTCCCAATAAGCAAACAGCTGTGCCAAACGGATATAAAGCATTACACTCTATCAAGCAAATGCAATCCATTTCTTGTGTGAACAATACCGAGTAGTTACGATTCCTCTATGCACGGATATGAGTGAGAGAGACAGAGAGAGAGAGAGAGAGAGAGAGAGAGAGAGAGAGATGGGGGGGGGGGCTATGCTTTGGTCTTTGCTCCTTAACCCATTTAATTCAAAATAGCACTAGATACCCCCAACCTACAACAAGCTGAACTTTCATTAGTTTGCTTATGCAGTGACAGTTCGCGCCTTCATTAAACTCTGCAAAGCTTCAACAAAAGACATCCGGTGGGGACTGGAAATTCTAGTTTTGCAAAAGTCAAAACTTTCCTAGGGGGATATAGGAACCAACCACATTCCATGATAAAATAAGTGGAAAAGAAATACACTCGTCATTAAAAATACAGAAACGACAATTGCCGACATTGGGCTAGTGGAATGGCAACCAAAAATGCATCTTAAAGAAATGGGAAGGTATTATAAAGTTGCATTACCCGTGATCCCAAAAGTTACCATAAAACTTAACTACCTATTGTGATTTTTAAAATTGAACTACGATGGATCTATTTAATAAAACTTCTCTAAATAGTAATAAAATTAAACCCAGGTGTCAACTTTGGCTAAATAAGTCTTTGTATTATTTCAGGTCATTAAATTCAAAACATCAATAGAAGGAAAAGCGCGAGTCATACGCATGAATATGAATAATTCGTTTCCTTTTCAAAAGCACCAAAATTAATACTCTTAATGCAGAGGAAATAAAAATTACCAAACCTAAAAGTCTATGTTACCAAGCATCATATACTAAGTCAAAAAATTAACAGAGAGAGAGAGAGAGAGAGAGAGAGAGAGAGAGAATGCTAAGACCCCCATTTGTCTGATCACATGCAACGAGGCCATACCTCCAGTTTGATGGTTAATAAGAATTTAATACGACGGTAATTTCTTCAAATAAAAGTATATATAGAAGAAAGCTCATCTTGACTTAGGCCAATGACACTGGAATAAGAAACGTGTTAGATAATATGATAGTTAACTATCAACCAATAACCCTGTACTTGAATTGCTGAATGGTACATGAGACAACCCTTGCGAAGTAAAATTCGTACACATTATAAGCTACAAACGACTAAAACGATAGTGAGGACGGATCCATTGGAAACCAGTGCTTGGCGTTCAGCCGGACTCGCGTTCAAGACAAGTTCAAGCTAGATAGTTTCATGAAGTGTCTGCACAACCTTGCTATTCTTGTGAGCTAAGGATGGGGGGAGAGGATTTGAGGGAGCCTTATAGGTCTACCTGCTGAGTCATCAGCAGACACTGTCTGATCCTTCTTGGTTATAGCTTGGGTGAAGAGGAAAGTTTGGGCGCTGATCATATGTATAATGGTCAGTCACTAGGACAATGTCACTATCCCTAGCCTCAAACCATTCATGAGTAGCCTTTAAAACTCTATAGATGTAACAAATCACCTCTGATTTCAACAATTAAACGACAGTTTCTTTTTTATTGAGATGTT
>NC_090735.1:110071567-110076567 GCF_036898095.1 Palaemon carinicauda
ACTGAAGCATGATGGAGTCATGGAGAGGTACTGCCATTCAAGAAGCCACCACCAGGAGGGGTAGACGGTAAAGGCGAATGCCGCTACACAATCAGCTGATGTGTTTCTGTAGTGATGACTCATCACTACAACCAGTCCGCCACCAGCGCATTTCCTGCGCCCCCCCCCCCCCCCTCTCCCTCTCTCTCTCTCTCTCTCTCTCTCTCTCTCTCTCTCTCTCTCTCTCTCTCTCTCTCAAATAATAATGACTCAACTACTACAAATCGAGAACTCGGTGACCAACATACAAATAACGTATGGAATCATTAATACAGAGGAGATGCGACTATCCAATTATGAAGTTCAAATACAGCAATCAAAAATGTGTCAAAAAAGTTCAGCTACATATTCCTTTTTGAATAGGTAAGACTTTTAAAACCATTGGTCTGCATGAATGAAAACGTGGGTACATACGGCATGGATTATTTCCCAGCCGTATATTACATTAAGTCGAGTCATCACTTTTCTTTCAAGTTGAAGAAAATCATATTATTCTATGATTAGATTTATGAATGTTTCTTATTACCCGCCATTAATGCTAAGAATGCTATTAAGCGGCCCCTATTTCTACGATATGCGTTTCCAGATTGAGTTTTGAAAGGGCCTAAACTCATGATAAAATGAAGATAAACTGGCGTTCGAAATACAAAGTAGGGCTATGCACGACTGCATTTTTGGAAGAGTGAGGTAGGGATTCATACTCAACCTGTAATAAGAACATTCTCCTGCCTTCAAAGTCTATAGAAAGTATATGTAAATCCAGGTTGCCTTAACACTTAATATTTCTAACAGTATTTTATAAATGCAATGGAAATCCAGGTAAGGCAAAAATCAAGAGTCCATCATGCGCAAACAGTAACGTGAGGGTAATCATCAGATCCGTCATCAGGATCAGCAGCAGCAGCCACCAACAGAGTTCGTTCAGTTGAATCGTCAGATTCGTCAACACAGCAGCAGCATGAGCATTAGCCCTTCTCAACAGAGCATAACATGAAACTACGAGATGCGACAGCCTCACCCACGCGGAACTCCTGACCGTATGATCATGAGTCACCAACCCAGGGAACAATGACCATTAATATTAGCAAGAAATGCACCGGAATGACAAAAAAAAAAAAAAAAAAAAAAAAAAAAAAAAAAAAAAAAAAAAAAAAAAACATATTAGGTCGATATGATCCTGTAATGATAAAGACAGTGTGGCAATTGGAGCGTGTCATTTCCTCCCCCTATTTTCACGACTAATTCAAGAGACATGCAACAAACTGCGAAATAAGATAAAAGATAAAAAAGATAAAAAAATTCAAAGTATGGAAGATCTCTGGAACAAACTATTCCCCAGCAACAATAAATGTTGAGTGAGGAGAAGCAAGAGGGTCCTTCTCATCAATTAGGGAAGTACACAACAATTTTACTGCCAAGATGTAATAGGGCGGTGTCTAAACCCTAGAGCTCCTTTACATTGCTATATCAAAAACATTAAAATAACACGTTATCAACTGTAAATTTCTCGTGCCACGAATGACAATATGTCCTTGCCTTAAATAAAGCCAAGGAACATAAAAGCAGGTAGAGAATCTTTAAGAATAAGTTGAATAAACGGAACAGGCAGAGAATTTCAAATTAATGTATTATACCGACACTACAAATCCAATTGCAAAGGATATTTGGATAACATTTTGGAGAGGAAAACGTAGGATGTGGAGAGAGGCATGTTTCTCAATGAAAAGATAACAGTAAACATTTCTGAGTGAACTTGCCCTTCTTAAGAGTGCAATGAGATCGGGAGTTGGAAAGCTTAAAACTACAGGTGTCTACGCTGTTATTGGAAGGATAATCTTGAAAAAAAAGGAAAGCGTGAACAATTCATCGATATGTGAACCATGAATACAAGCAAGACAAAAAACGTATTCGTCAAAGAGGAGCTTGAATCAGGCATCCACGGTTGTTTTGATCACAAGACCGCTAAAAATATTTATTTAAGTAAATGGTCAGTCATAGGGATTGTTATTGTTCCTCGCCTTTGCCATTCATGAGTGACCTTTCCCTTTAAACGTTTACATTGTCTTGAACAATTGGTAACAGTTCAGAAATGTTTTTACAGTGTCTTAATAGTTTAGCTTAAATGGGGTTTCCTTCGTTCTTCCATTTTGCTTAATGTACCTTTATTTCTACCCCGACAAACAACTTTTTAAAAGTACTATGACTACAAATTCCTACCTCACTGATGCATGACAACTAAAATTCTGGTTGCAAAACGAATTAAGTCATATTATTGATGCATTTGAACCCTAATTTATAATCTCGAAAACTGCTATCATAACACACACACGAGATCCAACGAATAGGATGTGAACCTCACGAAGCGTGAAGCTTGATTGAAGTCATGCAATTGGAGTCTATTGATTCCACGCCTGTCGTCATTAACAACGCCACCCTACGTCAAGTGTGAGAGGGTTTCCCCACCCAGTCATCACGTTAAAAGTATCATAGAAAATCTACTGCAAAGTAAATTCAGACTAAATGAGGGCTGAAAAGTTATGATAGTACTGCTATCTATAGTGTACAAAACCTGGACAAATTATTTCATCTTCAAGGAAATGGTAAAAAAATGTAAAATAAAGGTATAAGAATGGGTCAGTTGCAAATGGCTAAAATAATATTGCACCAAGAAACAAATGTAGTCTATAACATTTGTTGTTATTGCAGGCATGCCAAACATGTAAAGCTGTGACAGCATCATGTCTTTTACAAACTTTTTTCCCCCTAAAACACGACGATTAAATGTAAAGTTTAAAAGTAGGCTAGATATCTATAGCATTTAAATATCACTCCAAGTATCCATATGATTTTGAGCCCCTAAGTTCTAACTTGATAAAAGAAAAGTGTATAAATAAAATCCTCGGAACTTTCAAAAAACAGTTATTCAGTAACTTGTTTGGAAGCGACCTGTAAGGTACCATAGTTTCGATTGTCGACAACATGAACAGATGCCTATTTACCTTTGCTCATCTCCCTGAGTTTCCCTCTTGTACTAAAGGATCATAAATATTTACAGTACATAATTAACCAAGTTGTTGTGGTTGGCATGCGAGCTAATGTGGACTGATGTCCATGAAAGATCCTGCTTTCCCTCTTTTCTTTTTTTTTTCTTTCTCTTCATTTTCCGACCAGAACATAATTAACGAAGTATCCTAAAAGGCATCTGTAGACAAGCTGACTCTAGTGTGTCTTTTCACATTCATCACTAGAAAAGACACACTTCCTTGATACATGAACCATGTCATAATTCGACCAATCTCAACGGACAACCCTTCTAATTAAATCAAATGAGGGAACTCCAGGGATTATTTGACGTTTAATACTTGAAACTATAGTAGTTTCAATTTGACAATTAAAAACTGCCGATTTAAAACGTATTCGCCCTTCACTACCAATTTCGCATGTCTTGTGGATCATATGTAGTTCCCCTGCAGCAATATCTTTCATGTGTGACTAATTGATATCTAAGCATCCCACAGAGATTAAATTTATGAACTTGAGCCTTAATGCCCAGCACTGGAGTGCTGGGCATTAAGAAGCCTTTCAGCGGCATATGCAACTGGGAGAAAACGTACCAAGTATGTGTGAAATAAAAAATCAAAAGGTTGCAGAAACGGAGGTTTAGTAAGCGGTTAAAATGAATGCACGTACGGGACTAAGGTACGCTGCAAAGATGCTTACGTGTACTCGAGTCTATATATTTATGTAGATCTTGCATGCAATGATGGCACACCACCACCCCCTGACGGAGGGACCCTCTGTGTTATTTAACATGAACGTTTCCCCGTTGCTCTAGTATCTAAGCTACACCCGTCAGTGTAGCATGTAACAATTTCCGTCGACTCACACTTCCCCCATGTGGCTACTAAACTGTTTAAACTTATTTCTGGCTACTTAAAGAACTGTCTTTGTTCACGGAACATCTGTTCCCTACCGACCTCTGGGGATATCCTCTCGTATGTACTCTCGTCGTTCGTAATTGGGAAAGCTAATTTACCGTAGCTACTCATGCATTTTAGAAGCTATTTTAACCTTTCTAAAAGAGGAGTCCCGTCTCATTAAGATTTATAGGCTGCAAGCCATCTTCCACTAATTTTGTATCCTATTATATCCTAATCATGATAAAAAAAAAGAAAAAAAAATTCAAAAGCTTCATATGAAACTTAGTCTCGATTATACCTCATATTTTGGGAGCAGATTTCTTTGCCCGCCGATTCGACAGACTAATATGAAGCGATTCGTCAAACTAGTTACCATAACCATAACTTTTTCTTGTGGCTTCTTTGTTTCTCCTACTGCTTCTGCCTCAGCTTACTCCAACCAGGATTAATATCTATTAATCCTGACTCCAATGAGGGATTATCTATCCTTCCTTTCCAAAACCCTTTCCACATTTTAATCAAATAGAAATCTTCCGATTGTAAGGTTCAGTTATCTGTGGTTCATAACGTTCAGGATCAGTTTCTTTCGCATTGACTGTTCAAGTTGAGAAATCTTTTAACTTGTGTATATACTTCGTGACTAGTAAAACTAGTCATCACCTAACGAGGATAGTCGTTCGCTCCATTATTACTAGAGCCCCATCCTTCCAACACCCCCCCCCCCCCTTCCTCCTTGTTCTGGCACCCTTCCATTTGCAAGGAAGTATATATTTGTACTCTCCTTCAAAATGTGATAACTTGGCCAACAGAATACAAATGCAAAGTGTTCGATCTTGGCATAAATTGTTTCTATTTTATTTCTTCTAGAGGAACAACTTTATTCGTAGACACAAACCTCATCTACACTCAATACATCCCCAATATTAAGAGGAAATTGAGTAAATATTACCAATCATGTTTTACATATGACACCACTTACAAAATACTCAATATATCATAAATACATACATATATATAATATATCATAAATACATACATATA